>NW_028250118.1:0-53596 GCF_964263255.1 Lissotriton vulgaris
GAAAACGGACCATTTTCCACATTTCTGAAGCATGACGTAATGGGGGGGTTTTATCTCTTTTGTCGAAAATCAGCCGTTTTTGCTCGAACATTAAATGCCTCCAAATGGTATTTATTTCACTTCCCGAGCCCCTGGAAGCATGAAAATCACTTTAAACATGCTAATTTTAGCTCTAACACTGATGATCCACCTACAAATGTGAACTGACGTTCAAAAATAAAACATTTGAAAACGGACCATTTTCCACATTTCTGAAGCATGACGTAATGGGGGGGTGTTATCGCTTTTGTCGAAAATCAGCCGTTTTTGCTCGAACATTAAATGCCTCCAAATGGTATTTAATTCACTTCCCGAGCCCCTGGAAGCATGAAAATCACTTTAAACATGCTAATTTTAGCTCTAACACTGATGATCCACCTACAAATGTGAACTGACGTTCAAAAATAAAACATTTGAAAACGGACCATTTTCCACATTTCTGAAGCATGACGTGATGGGGGGGTGTTATCTCTTTTGTTGAAAATCAGCCGTTTTTGCTCGAACATTAAATGCCTCCAAATGGTATTTAATTAACTTCCCGAGCCCCTGGAAGCATGAAAATCACTTTAAACATGCTAATTTTAGCTCTAACACTGATGATCCACCTACAAATGTGAACTGACGTTCAAAAATAAAACATTTGAAAACGGACCATTTTCCACATTTCTGAAGCATGACGTAATGGGGGGGTGTTATCTCTTTTGTCGAAAATCAGCCGTTTTTGCTCGAACATTAAATGCCTCCAAATGGTATTTAATTAACTTCCCGGGGTGAAGAAACCCTTTTTGAGAACTCAGAGTGAGTAAATTGGCCATTTTCATGCACTTTTAACCATTCCATAAATCTTGTGTTTTGGGCCCCTGGAAGCATGAAAATCACTTTAAACATGCTAATTTTAGCTCTAACACTGATGATCCACCTACAAATGTGAACTGACGTTCAAAAATAAAACATTTGAAAACGGACCATTTTCCACATTTCTGAAGCATGACGTAATGGGGGGGTGTTATCTCTTTTGTCGAAAATCAGCCATTTTTGCTCGAACATTAAATGCCTCCAAATGGTATTTAATTAACTTCCCGAGCCCCTGGAAGCATGAAAATCACTTTAAACATGCTAATTTTAGCTCTAACACTGATGATCCACCTACAAATGTGAACTGACGTTCAAAAATAAAACATTTGAAAACGGACCATTTTCAAATTTCTGAAGCATGACGTAATGGGGGGGGGTGTTATCTCTTTTGTCGAAAATCAGCCGTTTTTGCTCGAACATTAAATGCCTCCAAATGGTATTTAATTAACTTCCCGGGGTGAAGAAACCCTTTTTGAGAACTCAGAGTGAGTAAATTGGCCATTTTCATGCACTTTTAACCAGTCCATTAATCTTGTGTTTTGGGCCCCTGGAAGCATGAAAATCACTTTAAACATGCTAATTTTAGCTCTAACACTGATGATCCACCTACAAATGTGAACTGACGTTCAAAAATAAAACATTTGAAAACGGACCATTTTCCACATTTCTGAAGCATGACGTAATGGGGGGGGTGTTATCTCTTTTGTCGAAAATCAGCCGTTTTTGCTCGAACATTAAATGCCTCCAAATGGTATTTAATTAACTTCCCAAGCCCCTGGAAGCATGAAAATCACTTTAAACATGCTAATTTTAGCTCTAACACTGATGATCCACCTACAAATGTGAACTGACGTTCAAAAATAAAACATTTGAAAACGGACCATTTTCCACATTTCTGAAGCATGACGTAATGGGGGGGTGTTATCTCTTTTGTCGAAAATCAGCCGTTTTTGCTCGAACATTAAATGCCTCCAAATGGTATTTAATTAACTTCCCGGGTGAAGAAACCCTTTTTGAGAACTCAGAGTGAGTAAATTGGCCATTTTCATGCACTTTTAACCATTCCATAAATCTTGTGTTTTGGGCCCCTGGAAGCATGAAAATCACTTTAAACATGCTAATTTTAGCTCTAACACTGATGATCCACCTACAAATGTGAACTGACGTTCAAAAATAAAACATTTGAAAACGGACCATTTTCCACATTTCTGAAGCATGACGTAATGGGGGGGTGTTATCTCTTTTGTCGAAAATCAGCCGTTTTTGCTCGAACATTAAATGCCTCCAAATGGTATTTAATTAACTTCCCGAGCCCCTGGAAGCATGAAAATCACTTTAAACATGCTAATTTTAGCTCTAACACTGATGATCCACCTACAAATGTGAACTGACGTTCAAAAATAAAACATTTGAAAACGGACCATTTTTCCACATTTCTGAAGCATGACGTAATGGGGGGGTGTTATCTCTTTTGTCGAAAATCAGCCATTTTTGCTCGAACATTAAATGCCTCCAAATGGTATTTAATTAACTTCCCGGGGTGAAGAAACCCTTTTTGAGAACTCAGAGTGAGTAAATTGGCCATTTTCATGCACTTTTAACCATTCCATAAATCTTGTGTTTTGGGCCCCTGGAAGCATGAAAATCACTTTAAACATGCTAATTTTAGCTCTAACACTGATGATCCACCTACAAATGTGAACTGACGTTCAAAAATAAAACATTTGAAAACGGACCATTTTCCACATTTCTGAAGCATGACGTAATGGGGGGGTGTTATCTCTTTTGTCGAAAATCAGCCGTTTTTGCTCGAACATTAAATGCCTCCAAATGGTATTTAATTAACTTCCGGAGCCCCTGGAAGCATGAAAATCACTTTAAACATGCTAATTTTAGCTCTAAAACTGATGATCCACCTACAAATGTGAACTGACGTTCAAAAATAAAACATTTGAAAATGGACCATTTTCCACATTTCTGAAGCATGACGTAATGGGGGGGTGTTATCTCTTTTGTCGAAAATCAGCCGTTTTTGCTCGAACATTAAATGCCTCCAAATGGTATTTAATTAACTTCCGGAGCCCCTGGAAGCATGAAAATCACTTTAAACATGCTAATTTTAGCTCTAACACTGATGATCCACCTACAAATGTGAACTGACGTTCAAAAATAAAACATTTGAAAATGGACCATTTTCCACATTTCTGAAGCATGACGTAATGGGGGGGTGTTATCTCTTTTGTCGAAAATCAGCCGTTTTTGCTCGAACATTAAATGCCTCCAAATGGTATTTAATTAACTTCCCGAGCCCCTGGAAGCATGAAAATCACTTTAAACATGCTAATTTTAGCTCTAACACTGATGATCCACCTACAAATGTGAACTGACGTTCAAAAATAAAACATTTGAAAACGGACCATTTTCCACATTTCTGAAGCATGACGTAATGGGGGTGTTATCTCTTTTGTCGAAAATCAGCCGTTTTTGCTCGAACATTAAATGCCTCCAAATGGTATTTATTTCACTTCCCGAGCCCCTGGAAGCATGAAAATCACTTTAAACATGCTAATTTTAGCTCTAACACTGATGATCCACCTACAAATGTGAACTGACGTTCAAAAATAAAACATTTGAAAACGGACCATTTTCCACATTTCTGAAGCATGACGTAATGGGGGGGTGTTATCTCTTTTGTCGAAAATCAGCCGTTTTTGCTCGAACATTAAATGCCTCCAAATGGTATTTAATTAACTTCCCGAGCCCCCGGAAGCATGAAAATCACTTTAAACATGCTAATTTTAGCTCTAACACTGATGATCCACCTACAAATGTGAACTGACGTTCAAAAATAAAACATTTGAAAACGGACCATTTTCCACATTTCTGAAGCATGACGTAATGGGGGGGTGTTATCTCTTTTGTCGAAAATCAGCCGTTTTTGCTCGAACATTAAATGCCTCCAAATGGTATTTAATTCACTTCCCGAGCCCCTGGAAGCATGAAAATCACTTTAAGCATGCTAATTTTAGCTCTAACACAGAGGATCCACCTACAAATGTGAACTGACGTTCAAAAATAAAACATTTGAAAACGGACCATTTTCCACATTTCTGAAGCATGACGTAATGGGGGGGTTTTATCTCTTTTGTCGAAAATCAGCCGTTTTTGCTCGAACATTAAATGCCTCCAAATGGTATTTATTTCACTCTCCGAGCCCCTGGAAGCATGAAAATCACTTTAAACATGCTAATTTTAGCTCTAACACTGATGATCCACCTACAAATGTGAACTGACGTTCAAAAATAAAACATTTGAAAACGGACCATTTTCCACATTTCTGAAGCATGACGTAATGGGGGGGTGTTATCTCTTTTGTCGAAAATCAGCCGTTTTTGCTCGAACATTAAATGCCTCCAAATGGTATTTAATTCACTTCCCGAGCCCCTGGAAGCATGAAAATCACTTTAAACATGCTAATTTTAGCTCTAACACTGATGATCCACCTACAAATGTGAACTGACGTTCAAAAATAAAACATTTGAAAACGGACCATTTTCCACATTTCTGAAGCATGACGTGATGGGGGGGTGTTATCTCTTTTGTTGAAAATCAGCCGTTTTGCTCGAACATTAAATGCCTCCAAATGGTATTTAATTAACTTCCCGAGCCCCTGGAAGCATGAAAATCACTTTAAACATGCTAATTTTAGCTCTAACACTGATGATCCACCTACAAATGTGAACTGACGTTCAAAAATAAAACATTTGAAAACGGACCATTTTCCACATTTCTGAAGCATGACGTAATGGGGGGGTGTTATCTCTTTTGTCGAAAATCAGCCGTTTTTGCTCGAACATTAAATGCCTCCAAATAGTATTTAATTAACTTCCCGGGGTGAAGAAACCCTTTTTGAGAACTCAGAGTGAGTAAATTGGCCATTTTCATGCACTTTTAACCATTCCATAAATCTTGTGTTTTGGGCCCCTGGAAGCATGAAAATCACTTTAAACATGCTAATTTTAGCTCTAACACTGATGATCCACCTACAAATGTGAACTGACGTTCAAAAATAAAACATTTGAAAACGGACCATTTTCCACATTTCTGAAGCATGACGTAATGGGGGGGTGTTATCTCTTTTGTCGAAAATCAGCCGTTTTTGCTCGAACATTAAATGCCTCCAAATGGTATTTAATTAACTTCCCGAGCCCCTGGAAGCATGAAAATCACTTTAAACATGCTAATTTTAGCTCTAACACTGATGATCCACCTACAAATGTGAACTGACGTTCAAAAATAAAACATTTGAAAACGGACCATTTTCAAATTTCTGAAGCATGACGTAATGGGGGGGGTGTTATCTCTTTTGTCGAAAATCAGCCGTTTTTGCTCGAACATTAAATGCCTCCAAATGGTATTTAATTAACTTCCCGGGGTGAAGAAACCCTTTTTGAGAACTCAGAGTGAGTAAATTGGCCATTTTCATGCACTTTTAACCATTCCATTAATCTTGTGTTTTGGGCCCCTGGAAGCATGAAAATCACTTTAAACATGCTAATTTTAGCTCTAACACTGATGATCCACCTACAAATGTGAACTGACGTTCAAAAATAAAACATTTGAAAACGGACCATTTTCCACATTTCTGAAGCATGACGTAATGGGGGGGTGTTATCTCTTTTGTCGAAAATCAGCCGTTTTTGCTCGAACATTAAATGCCTCCAAATGGTATTTAATTAACTTCCCAAGCCCCTGGAAGCATGAAAATCACTTTAAACATGCTAATTTTAGCTCTAACACTGATGATCCACCTACAAATGTGAACTGACGTTCAAAAATAAAACATTTGAAAACGGACCATTTTCCACATTTCTGAAGCATGACGTAATGGGGGGGTGTTATCTCTTTTGTCGAAAATCAGCCGTTTTTGCTCGAACATTAAATGCCTCCAAATGGTATTTAATTAACTTCCCGGGGTGAAGAAACCCTTTTTGAGAACTCAGAGTGAGTAAATTGGCCATTTTCATGCACTTTTAACCATTCCATAAATCTTGTGTTTTGGGCCCCTGGAAGCATGAAAATCACTTTAAACATGCTAATTTTAGCTCTAACACTGATGATCCACCTACAAATGTGAACTGACGTTCAAAAATAAAACATTTGAAAACGGACCATTTTCCACATTTCTGAAGCATGACGTAATGGGGGGGTGTTATCTCTTTTGTCGAAAATCAGCCGTTTTTGCTCGAACATTAAATGCCTCCAAATGGTATTTAATTAACTTCCCGAGCCCCTGGAAGCATGAAAATCACTTTAAACATGCTAATTTTAGCTCTAACACTGATGATCCACCTACAAATGTGAACTGACGTTCAAAAATAAAACATTTGAAAACGGACCATTTTCCACATTTCTGAAGCATGACGTAATGGGGGGGTGTTATCTCTTTTGTCGAAAATCAGCCATTTTTGCTCGAACATTAAATGCCTCCAAATGGTATTTAATTAACTTCCCGGGGTGAAGAAACCCTTTTTGAGAACTCAGAGTGAGTAAATTGGCCATTTTCATGCACTTTTAACCATTCCATAAATCTTGTGTTTTGGGCCCCTGGAAGCATGAAAATCACTTTAAACATGCTAATTTTAGCTCTAACACTGATGATCCACCTACAAATGTGAACTGACGTTCAAAAATAAAACATTTGAAAACGGACCATTTTCCACATTTCTGAAGCATGACGTAATGGGGGGGTGTTATCTCTTTTGTCGAAAATCAGCCGTTTTTGCTCGAACATTAAATGCCTCCAAATGGTATTTAATTAACTTCCGGAGCCCCTGGAAGCATGAAAATCACTTTAAACATGCTAATTTTAGCTCTAAAACTGATGATCCACCTACAAATGTGAACTGACGTTCAAAAATAAAACATTTGAAAATGGACCATTTTCCACATTTCTGAAGCATGACGTAATGGGGGGGTGTTATCTCTTTTGTCGAAAATCAGCCGTTTTTGCTCGAACATTAAATGCCTCCAAATGGTATTTAATTAACTTCCGGAGCCCCTGGAAGCATGAAAATCACTTTAAACATGCTAATTTTAGCTCTAACACTGATGATCCACCTACAAATGTGAACTGACGTTCAAAAATAAAACATTTGAAAATGGACCATTTTCCACATTTCTGAAGCATGACGTAATGGGGGGGTGTTATCTCTTTTGTCGAAAATCAGCCGTTTTTGCTCGAACATTAAATGCCTCCAAATGGTATTTAATTAACTTCCCGAGCCCCTGGAAGCATGAAAATCACTTTAAACATGCTAATTTTAGCTCTAACACTGATGATCCACCTACAAATGTGAACTGACGTTCAAAAATAAAACATTTGAAAACGGACCATTTTCCACATTTCTGAAGCATGACGTAATGGGGGGGTGTTATCTCTTTTGTCGAAAATCAGCCATTTTTGCTCGAACATTAAATGCCTCCAAATGGTATTTATTTCACTTCCCGAGCCCCTGGAAGCATGAAAATCACTTTAAACATGCTAATTTTAGCTCTAACACTGATGATCCACCTACAAATGTGAACTGACGTTCAAAAATAAAACATTTGAAAACGGACCATTTTCCACATTTCTGAAGCATGACGTAATGGGGGGGTGTTATCTCTTTTGTCGAAAATCAGCCGTTTTTGCTCGAACATTAAATGCCTCCAAATGGTATTTAATTAACTTCCCGAGCCCCCGGAAGCATGAAAATCACTTTAAACATGCTAATTTTAGCTCTAACACTGATGATCCACCTACAAATGTGAACTGACGTTCAAAAATAAAACATTTGAAAACGGACCATTTTCCACATTTCTGAAGCATGACGTAATGGGGGGGTGTTATCTCTTTTGTCGAAAATCAGCCGTTTTTGCTCGAACATTAAATGCCTCCAAATGGTATTTAATTAACTTCCCGAGCCCCTGGAAGCATGAAAATCACTTTAAACATGCTAATTTTAGCTCTAACACTGATGATCCACCTACAAATGTGAACTGACGTTCAAAAATAAAACATTTGAAAACGGACCATTTTCCACATTTCTGAAGTATGACGTAATGGGGGGGGTGCTATCTCTTTTGTCGAAAATCAGCCGTTTTTGCTCGAACATTAAATGCCTCCAAATGGTATTTATTTCACTTCCCGAGCCCCTGGAAGCATGAAAATCACTTTAAACATGCTAATTTTAGCTCTAACACTGATGATCCACCTACAAATGTGAACTGACGTTCAAAAATAAAACATTTGAAAACGGACCATTTTCCACATTTCTGAAGCATGACGTAATGGGGGGGTGTTATCTCTTTTGTCGAAAATCAGCCGTTTTTGCTCGAACATTAAATGCCTCCAAATGGTATTTAATTAACTTCCCGGGGTGAAGAAACCCTTTTTGAGAACTCAGAGTGAGTAAATTGGCCATTTTCATGCACTTTTAACCATTCCATAAATCTTGTGTTTTGGGCCCCTGGAAGCATGAAAATCACTTTAAACATGCTAATTTTAGCTCTAACACTGATGATCCACCTACAAATGTGAACTGACGTTCAAAAATAAAACATTTGAAAACGGACCATTTTCCACATTTCTGAAGCATGACGTAATGGGGGGGTGTTATCTCTTTTGTCGAAAATCAGCCGTTTTTGCTCGAACATTAAATGCCTCCAAATGGTATTTAATTAACTTCCCGGGGTGAAGAAACCCTTTTTGAGAACTCAGAGTGAGTAAATTGGCCATTTTCATGCACTTTTAACCATTTCATAAATCTTGTGTTTTGGGCCCCTGGAAGCATGAAAATCACTTTAAACATGCTAATTTTAGCTCTAACACTGATGATCCACCTACAAATGTGAACTGACGTTCAAAAATAAAACATTTGAAAACGGACCATTTTCCACATTTCTGAAGCATGACGTAATGGGGGGGTGTTATCTCTTTTGTCGAAAATCAGCCGTTTTTGCTCGAACATTAAATGCCTCCAAATGGTATTTAATTAACTTCCCGAGCCCCTGGAAGCATGAAAATCACTTTATACATGCTAATTTTAGCTCTAACACTGATGATCCACCTACAAATGTGAACTGACGTTCAAAAATAAAACATTTGAAAATGGACCATTTTCCACATTTCTGAAGCATGACGTAATGGGGGGGTGTTATCTCTTTTGTCGAAAATCAGCCGTTTTTGCTCGAACATTAAATGCCTCCAAATGGTATTTATTTCACTTCCCGAGCCCCTGAAAGCATGAAAATCACTTTAAACATGCTAATTTTAGCTCTAACACTGATGATCCACCTACAAATGTGAACTGACGTTCAAAAATAAAACATTTGAAAACGGACCATTTTCCACATTTCTGAAGCATGACGTAATGGGGGGGTGTTATCTCTTTTGTCGAAAATCAGCCGTTTTTGCTCGAACATTAAATGCCTCCAAATGGTATTTATTTCACTTCCCGAGCCCCTGGAAGCATGAAAATCACTTTAAACATGCTAATTTTAGCTCTAACACTGATGATCCACCTACAAATGTGAACTGACATTCAAAAATAAAACATTTGAAAACGGACCATTTTCCACATTTCTGAAGCATGACGTAATGGGGGGGTGTTATCTCTTTTGTCGAAAATCAGCCGTTTTTGCTCGAACATTAAATGCCTCCAAATGGTATTTATTTCACTTCCCGAGCCCCTGGAAGCATGAAAATCACTTTAAACATGCTAATTTTAGCTCTAACACTGATGATCCACCTACAAATGTGAACTGACGTTCAAAAATAAAACATTTGAAAACGGACCATTTTCCACATTTCTGAAGCATGATGTAATGGGGGGGTGTTATCTCTTTTGTCGAAAATCAGCCGTTTTTGCTCGAACATTAAATGCCTCCAAATGGTATTTAATTCACTTCCCGAGCCCCTGGAAGCATGAAAATCACTTTAAACATGCTAATTTTAGCTCTAACACTGATGATCCACCTACAAATGTGAACTGACGTTCAAAAATAAAACATTTGAAAACGGACCATTTTCCACATTTCTGAAGCATGACGTGATGGGGGGGTGTTATCTCTTTTGTCGAAAATCAGCCGTTTTTGCTCGAACATTAAATGCCTCCAAATGGTATTTAATTAACTTCCCGAGCCCCTGGAAGCATGAAAATCACTTTAAACATGCTAATTTTAGCTCTAACACTGATGATCCACCTACAAATGTGAACTGACGTTCAAAAATAAAACATTTGAAAACGGACCATTTTCCACATTTCTGAAGCATGACGTAATGGGGGGGTGTTATCTCTTTTGTCGAAAATCAGCCGTTTTTGCTCGAACATTAAATGCCTCCAAATGGTATTTAATTAACTTCCCGGGGTGAAGAAACCCTTTTTGAGAACTCAGAGTGAGTAAATTGGCCATTTTCATGCACTTTTAACCATTCCATAAATCTTGTGTTTTGGGCCCCTGGAAGCATGAAAATCACTTTAAACATGCTAATTTTAGCTCTAACACTGATGATCCACCTACAAATGTGAACTGACGTTCAAAAATAAAACATTTGAAAACGGACCATTTTCCACATTTCTGAAGCATGACGTAATGGGGGGGTGTTATCTCTTTTGTCGAAAATCAGCCGTTTTTGCTCGAACATTAAATGCCTCCAAATGGTATTTAATTAACTTCCGGAGCCCCTGGAAGCATGAAAATCACTTTAAACATGCTAATTTTAGCTCTAACACTGATGATCCACCTACAAATGTGAACTGACGTTCAAAAATAAAACATTTGAAAACGGACCATTTTCCACATTTCTGAAGCATGACGTAATGGGGGGGTGTTATCTCTTTTGTCGAAAATCAGCCGTTTTTGCTCGAACATTAAATGCCTCCAAATGGTATTTAATTAACTTCCCGAGCCCCTGGAAGCATGAAAATCACTTTAAACATGCTAATTTTAGCTCTAACACTGATGATCCACCTACAAATGTGAACTGACGTTCAAAAATAAAACATTTGAAAACGGACCATTTTCCACATTTCTGAAGCATGACGTAATGGGGGGGTGTTATCTCTTTTGTCGAAAATCAGCCGTTTTTGCTCGAACATTAAATGCCTCCAAATGGTATTTATTTCACTTCCCGAGCCCCTGGAAGCATGAAAATCACTTTAAACATGCTAATTTTAGCTCTAACACTGATGATCCACCTACAAATGTGAACTGACGTTCAAAAATAAAACATTTGAAAACGGACCATTTTCCACATTTCTGAAGCATGACGTAATGGGGGGGTGTTATCTCTTTTGTCGAAAATCAGCCGTTTTTGCTCGAATATTAAATGCCTCCAAATGGTATTTAATTAACTTCCCGGGGTGAAGAAACCCTTTTTGAGAACTCAGAGTGAGTAAATTGGCCATTTTCATGCACTTTTAACCATTCCATAAATCTTGTGTTTTGGGCCCCTGGAAGCATGAAAATCACTTTAAACATGCTAATTTTAGCTCTAACACTGATGATCCATCTACAAATGTGAACTGACGTTCAAAAATAAAACATTTGAAAACGGACCATTTTCCACATTTCTGAAGCATGACGTAATGGGGGGGTGTTATCTCTTTTGTCGAAAATCAGCCGTTTTTGCTCGAACATTAAATGCCTCCAAATGGTATTTAATTAACTTCCCGAGCCCCTGGAAGCATGAAAATCACTTTAAACATGCTAATTTTAGCTCTAACACTGATGATCCACCTACAAATGTGAACTGACGTTCAAAAATAAAACATTTGAAAACGGACCATTTTCCACATTTCTGAAGCATGACGTAATGGGGGGGTGTTATCTCTTTGGTCGAAAATCAGCCGTTTTTGCTCGAACATTAAATGCCTCCAAATGGTATTTAATTCACTTCCCGAGCCCCTGGAAGCATGAAAATCACTTTAAACATGCTAATTTTAGCTCTAACACTGATGATCCACCTACAAATGTGAACTGACGTTCAAAAATAAAACATTTGAAAACGGACCATTTTCCACATTTCTGAAGCATGACGTAATGGGGGGGTGTTATCTCTTTTGTCGAAAATCAGCCGTTTTTGCTCGAACATTAAATGCCTCCAAATGGTATTTAATTCACTTCCCGAGCCCCTGGAAGCATGAAAATCACTTTAAGCATGCTAATTTTAGCTCTAACACAGAGGATCCACCTACAAATGTGAACTGACGTTCAAAAATAAAACATTTGAAAACGGACCATTTTCCACATTTCTGAAGCATGACGTAATGGGGGGGTTTTATCTCTTTTGTCGAAAATCAGCCGTTTTTGCTCGAACATTAAATGCCTCCAAATGGTATTTATTTCACTTCCCGAGCCCCTGGAAGCATGAAAATCACTTTAAACATGCTAATTTTAGCTCTAACACTGATGATCCACCTACAAATGTGAACTGACGTTCAAAAATAAAACATTTGAAAACGGACCATTTTCCACATTTCTGAAGCATGACGTAATGGGGGGGTGTTATCTCTTTTGTCGAAAATCAGCCGTTTTTGCTCGAACATTAAATGCCTCCAAATGGTATTTAATTCACTTCCCGAGCCCCTGGAAGCATGAAAATCACTTTAAACATGCTAATTTTAGCTCTAACACTGATGATCCACCTACAAATGTGAACTGACGTTCAAAAATAAAACATTTGAAAACGGACCATTTTCCACATTTCTGAAGCATGACGTGATGGGGGGGTGTTATCTCTTTTGTTGAAAATCAGCCGTTTTTGCTCGAACATTAAATGCCTCCAAATGGTATTTAATTAACTTCCCGAGCCCCTGGAAGCATGAAAATCACTTTAAACATGCTAATTTTAGCTCTAACACTGATGATCCACCTACAAATGTGAACTGACGTTCAAAAATAAAACATTTGAAAACGGACCATTTTCCACATTTCTGAAGCATGACGTAATGGGGGGGTGTTATCTCTTTTGTCGAAAATCAGCCGTTTTTGCTCGAACATTAAATGCCTCCAAATGGTATTTAATTAACTTCCCGGGGTGAAGAAACCCTTTTTGAGAACTCAGAGTGAGTAAATTGGCCATTTTCATGCACTTTTAACCATTCCATAAATCTTGTGTTTTGGGCCCCTGGAAGCATGAAAATCACTTTAAACATGCTAATTTTAGCTCTAACACTGATGATCCACCTACAAATGTGAACTGACGTTCAAAAATAAAACATTTGAAAACGGACCATTTTCCACATTTCTGAAGCATGACGTAATGGGGGGGTGTTATCTCTTTTGTCGAAAATCAGCCATTTTTGCTCGAACATTAAATGCCTCCAAATGGTATTTAATTAACTTCCCGAGCCCCTGGAAGCATGAAAATCACTTTAAACATGCTAATTTTAGCTCTAACACTGATGATCCACCTACAAATGTGAACTGACGTTCAAAAATAAAACATTTGAAAACGGACCATTTTCAAATTTCTGAAGCATGACGTAATGGGGGGGGGTGTTATCTCTTTTGTCGAAAATCAGCCGTTTTTGCTCGAACATTAAATGCCTCCAAATGGTATTTAATTAACTTCCCGGGGTGAAGAAACCCTTTTTGAGAACTCAGAGTGAGTAAATTGGCCATTTTCATGCACTTTTAACCATTCCATTAATCTTGTGTTTTGGGCCCCTGGAAGCATGAAAATCACTTTAAACATGCTAATTTTAGCTCTAACACTGATGATCCACCTACAAATGTGAACTGACGTTCAAAAATAAAACATTTGAAAACGGACCATTTTCCACATTTCTGAAGCATGACGTAATGGGGGGGGTGTTATCTCTTTTGTCGAAAATCAGCCGTTTTTGCTCGAACATTAAATGCCTCCAAATGGTATTTAATTAACTTCCCAAGCCCCTGGAAGCATGAAAATCACTTTAAACATGCTAATTTTAGCTCTAACACTGATGATCCACCTACAAATGTGAACTGACGTTCAAAAATAAAACATTTGAAAACGGACCATTTTCCACATTTCTGAAGCATGACGTAATGGGGGGGTGTTATCTCTTTTGTCGAAAATCAGCCGTTTTTGCTCGAACATTAAATGCCTCCAAATGGTATTTAATTAACTTCCCGGGGTGAAGAAACCCTTTTTGAGAACTCAGAGTGAGTAAATTGGCCATTTTCATGCACTTTTAACCATTCCATAAATCTTGTGTTTTGGGCCCCTGGAAGCATGAAAATCACTTTAAACATGCTAATTTTAGCTCTAACACTGATGATCCACCTACAAATGTGAACTGACGTTCAAAAATAAAACATTTGAAAACGGACCATTTTCCACATTTCTGAAGCATGACGTAATGGGGGGGTGTTATCTCTTTTGTCGAAAATCAGCCGTTTTTGCTCGAACATTAAATGCCTCCAAATGGTATTTAATTAACTTCCCGAGCCCCTGGAAGCATGAAAATCACTTTAAACATGCTAATTTTAGCTCTAACACTGATGATCCACCTACAAATGTGAACTGACGTTCAAAAATAAAACATTTGAAAACGGACCATTTTCCACATTTCTGAAGCATGACGTAATGGGGGGGTGTTATCTCTTTTGTCGAAAATCAGCCATTTTTGCTCGAACATTAAATGCCTCCAAATGGTATTTAATTAACTTCCCGGGGTGAAGAAACCCTTTTTGAGAACTCAGAGTGAGTAAATTGGCCATTTTCATGCACTTTTAACCATTCCATAAATCTTGTGTTTTGGGCCCCTGGAAGCATGAAAATCACTTTAAACATGCTAATTTTAGCTCTAACACTGATGATCCACCTACAAATGTGAACTGACGTTCAAAAATAAAACATTTGAAAACGGACCATTTTCCACATTTCTGAAGCATGACGTAATGGGGGGGTGTTATCTCTTTTGTCGAAAATCAGCCGTTTTTGCTCGAACATTAAATGCCTCCAAATGGTATTTAATTAACTTCCGGAGCCCCTGGAAGCATGAAAATCACTTTAAACATGCTAATTTTAGCTCTAAAACTGATGATCCACCTACAAATGTGAACTGACGTTCAAAAATAAAACATTTGAAAATGGACCATTTTCCACATTTCTGAAGCATGACGTAATGGGGGGGTGTTATCTCTTTTGTCGAAAATCAGCCGTTTTTGCTCGAACATTAAATGCCTCCAAATGGTATTTATTTCACTTCCCGAGCCCCTGGAAGCATGAAAATCACTTTAAACATGCTAATTTTAGCTCTAACACTGATGATCCACCTACAAATGTGAACTGACGTTCAAAAATAAAACATTTGAAAACGGACCATTTTCCACATTTCTGAAGCATGATGTAATGGGGGGGTGTTATCTCTTTTGTCGAAAATCAGCCGTTTTTGCTCGAACATTAAATGCCTCCAAATGGTATTTAATTCACTTCCCGAGCCCCTGGAAGCATGAAAATCACTTTAAACATGCTAATTTTAGCTCTAACACTGATGATCCACCTACAAATGTGAACTGACGTTCAAAAATAAAACATTTGAAAACGGACCATTTTCCACATTTCTGAAGCATGACGTGATGGGGGGGTGTTATCTCTTTTGTCGAAAATCAGCCGTTTTTGCTCGAACATTAAATGCCTCCAAATGGTATTTAATTAACTTCCCGAGCCCCTGGAAGCATGAAAATCACTTTAAACATGCTAATTTTAGCTCTAACACTGATGATCCACCTACAAATGTGAACTGACGTTCAAAAATAAAACATTTGAAAACGGACCATTTTCCACATTTCTGAAGCATGACGTAATGGGGGGGTGTTATCTCTTTTGTCGAAAATCAGCCGTTTTTGCTCGAACATTAAATGCCTCCAAATGGTATTTAATTAACTTCCCGGGGTGAAGAAACCCTTTTTGAGAACTCAGAGTGAGTAAATTGGCCATTTTCATGCACTTTTAACCATTCCATAAATCTTGTGTTTTGGGCCCCTGGAAGCATGAAAATCACTTTAAACATGCTAATTTTAGCTCTAACACTGATGATCCACCTACAAATGTGAACTGACGTTCAAAAATAAAACATTTGAAAACGGACCATTTTCCACATTTCTGAAGCATGACGTAATGGGGGGGTGTTATCTCTTTTGTCGAAAATCAGCCGTTTTTGCTCGAACATTAAATGCCTCCAAATGGTATTTAATTAACTTCCGGAGCCCCTGGAAGCATGAAAATCACTTTAAACATGCTAATTTTAGCTCTAACACTGATGATCCACCTACAAATGTGAACTGACGTTCAAAAATAAAACATTTGAAAACGGACCATTTTCCACATTTCTGAAGCATGACGTAATGGGGGGGTGTTATCTCTTTTGTCGAAAATCAGCCGTTTTTGCTCGAACATTAAATGCCTCCAAATGGTATTTAATTAACTTCCCGAGCCCCTGGAAGCATGAAAATCACTTTAAACATGCTAATTTTAGCTCTAACACTGATGATCCACCTACAAATGTGAACTGACGTTCAAAAATAAAACATTTGAAAACGGACCATTTTCCACATTTCTGAAGCATGACGTAATGGGGGGGTGTTATCTCTTTTGTCGAAAATCAGCCGTTTTTGCTCGAACATTAAATGCCTCCAAATGGTATTTAATTAACTTCCCGAGCCCCTGGAAGCATGAAAATCACTTTAAACATGCTAATTTTAGCTCTAACACTGATGATCCACCTACAAATGTGAACTGACGTTCAAAAATAAAACATTTGAAAACGGACCATTTTCCACATTTCTGAAGCATGACGTAATGGGGGGGTGTTATCTCTTTGGTCGAAAATCAGCCGTTTTTGCTCGAACATTAAATGCCTCCAAATGGTATTTAATTCACTTCCCGAGCCCCTGGAAGCATGAAAATCACTTTAAACATGCTAATTTTAGCTCTAACACTGATGATCCACCTACAAATGTGAACTGACGTTCAAAAATAAAACATTTGAAAACGGACCATTTTCCACATTTCTGAAGCATGACGTAATGGGGGGGTGTTATCTCTTTTGTCGAAAATCAGCCGTTTTTGCTCGAACATTAAATGCCTCCAAATGGTATTTAATTCACTTCCCGAGCCCCTGGAAGCATGAAAATCACTTTAAGCATGCTAATTTTAGCTCTAACACAGAGGATCCACCTACAAATGTGAACTGACGTTCAAAAATAAAACATTTGAAAACGGACCATTTTCCACATTTCTGAAGCATGACGTAATGGGGGGGTTTTATCTCTTTTGTCGAAAATCAGCCGTTTTTGCTCGAACATTAAATGCCTCCAAATGGTATTTATTTCACTTCCCGAGCCCCTGGAAGCATGAAAATCACTTTAAACATGCTAATTTTAGCTCTAACACTGATGATCCACCTACAAATGTGAACTGACGTTCAAAAATAAAACATTTGAAAACGGACCATTTTCCACATTTCTGAAGCATGACGTAATGGGGGGGTGTTATCTCTTTTGTCGAAAATCAGCCGTTTTTGCTCGAACATTAAATGCCTCCAAATGGTATTTAATTCACTTCCCGAGCCCCTGGAAGCATGAAAATCACTTTAAACATGCTAATTTTAGCTCTAACACTGATGATCCACCTACAAATGTGAACTGACGTTCAAAAATAAAACATTTGAAAACGGACCATTTTCCACATTTCTGAAGCATGACGTGATGGGGGGGTGTTATCTCTTTTGTTGAAAATCAGCCGTTTTTGCTCGAACATTAAATGCCTCCAAATGGTATTTAATTAACTTCCCGAGCCCCTGGAAGCATGAAAATCACTTTAAACATGCTAATTTTAGCTCTAACACTGATGATCCACCTACAAATGTGAACTGACGTTCAAAAATAAAACATTTGAAAACGGACCATTTTCCACATTTCTGAAGCATGACGTAATGGGGGGGTGTTATCTCTTTTGTCGAAAATCAGCCGTTTTTGCTCGAACATTAAATGCCTCCAAATGGTATTTAATTAACTTCCCGGGGTGAAGAAACCCTTTTTGAGAACTCAGAGTGAGTAAATTGGCCATTTTCATGCACTTTTAACCATTCCATA
Organism: Lissotriton vulgaris; assembly: GCF_964263255.1. Classification (NCBI taxonomy): domain Eukaryota; kingdom Metazoa; phylum Chordata; class Amphibia; order Caudata; family Salamandridae; genus Lissotriton; species Lissotriton vulgaris. The sequence goes on from NW_028250118.1 coordinate 18,025, forward strand.
AATCTTGTGTTTTGGGCCCCTGGAAGCATGAAAATCACTTTAAACATGCTAATTTTAGCTCTAACACTGATGATCCACCTACAAATGTGAACTGACGTTCAAAAATAAAACATTTGAAAACGGACCATTTTCCACATTTCTGAAGCATGACGTAATGGGGGGGTGTTATCTCTTTTGTCGAAAATCAGCCATTTTTGCTCGAACATTAAATGCCTCCAAATGGTATTTAATTAACTTCCCGAGCCCCTGGAAGCATGAAAATCACTTTAAACATGCTAATTTTAGCTCTAACACTGATGATCCACCTACAAATGTGAACTGACGTTCAAAAATAAAACATTTGAAAACGGACCATTTTCAAATTTCTGAAGCATGACGTAATGGGGGGGGGTGTTATCTCTTTTGTCGAAAATCAGCCGTTTTTGCTCGAACATTAAATGCCTCCAAATGGTATTTAATTAACTTCCCGGGGTGAAGAAACCCTTTTTGAGAACTCAGAGTGAGTAAATTGGCCATTTTCATGCACTTTTAACCATTCCATTAATCTTGTGTTTTGGGCCCCTGGAAGCATGAAAATCACTTTAAACATGCTAATTTTAGCTCTAACACTGATGATCCACCTACAAATGTGAACTGACGTTCAAAAATAAAACATTTGAAAACGGACCATTTTCCACATTTCTGAAGCATGACGTAATGGGGGGGGTGTTATCTCTTTTGTCGAAAATCAGCCGTTTTTGCTCGAACATTAAATGCCTCCAAATGGTATTTAATTAACTTCCCAAGCCCCTGGAAGCATGAAAATCACTTTAAACATGCTAATTTTAGCTCTAACACTGATGATCCACCTACAAATGTGAACTGACGTTCAAAAATAAAACATTTGAAAACGGACCATTTTCCACATTTCTGAAGCATGACGTAATGGGGGGGTGTTATCTCTTTTGTCGAAAATCAGCCGTTTTTGCTCGAACATTAAATGCCTCCAAATGGTATTTAATTAACTTCCCGGGGTGAAGAAACCCTTTTTGAGAACTCAGAGTGAGTAAATTGGCCATTTTCATGCACTTTTAACCATTCCATAAATCTTGTGTTTTGGGCCCCTGGAAGCATGAAAATCACTTTAAACATGCTAATTTTAGCTCTAACACTGATGATCCACCTACAAATGTGAACTGACGTTCAAAAATAAAACATTTGAAAACGGACCATTTTCCACATTTCTGAAGCATGACGTAATGGGGGGGTGTTATCTCTTTTGTCGAAAATCAGCCGTTTTTGCTCGAACATTAAATGCCTCCAAATGGTATTTAATTAACTTCCCGAGCCCCTGGAAGCATGAAAATCACTTTAAACATGCTAATTTTAGCTCTAACACTGATGATCCACCTACAAATGTGAACTGACGTTCAAAAATAAAACATTTGAAAACGGACCATTTTCCACATTTCTGAAGCATGACGTAATGGGGGGGTGTTATCTCTTTTGTCGAAAATCAGCCATTTTTGCTCGAACATTAAATGCCTCCAAATGGTATTTAATTAACTTCCCGGGGTGAAGAAACCCTTTTTGAGAACTCAGAGTGAGTAAATTGGCCATTTTCATGCACTTTTAACCATTCCATAAATCTTGTGTTTTGGGCCCCTGGAAGCATGAAAATCACTTTAAACATGCTAATTTTAGCTCTAACACTGATGATCCACCTACAAATGTGAACTGACGTTCAAAAATAAAACATTTGAAAACGGACCATTTTCCACATTTCTGAAGCATGACGTAATGGGGGGGTGTTATCTCTTTTGTCGAAAATCAGCCGTTTTTGCTCGAACATTAAATGCCTCCAAATGGTATTTAATTAACTTCCGGAGCCCCTGGAAGCATGAAAATCACTTTAAACATGCTAATTTTAGCTCTAAAACTGATGATCCACCTACAAATGTGAACTGACGTTCAAAAATAAAACATTTGAAAATGGACCATTTTCCACATTTCTGAAGCATGACGTAATGGGGGGGTGTTATCTCTTTTGTCGAAAATCAGCCGTTTTTGCTCGAACATTAAATGCCTCCAAATGGTATTTAATTAACTTCCGGAGCCCCTGGAAGCATGAAAATCACTTTAAACATGCTAATTTTAGCTCTAACACTGATGATCCACCTACAAATGTGAACTGACGTTCAAAAATAAAACATTTGAAAATGGACCATTTTCCACATTTCTGAAGCATGACGTAATGGGGGGGTGTTATCTCTTTTGTCGAAAATCAGCCGTTTTTGCTCGAACATTAAATGCTTCCAAATGGTATTTAATTAACTTCCCGAGCCCCTGGAAGCATGAAAATCACTTTAAACATGCTAATTTTAGCTCTAACACTGATGATCCACCTACAAATGTGAACTGACGTTCAAAAATAAAACATTTGAAAACGGACCATTTTCCACATTTCTGAAGCATGACGTAATGGGGGTGTTATCTCTTTTGTCGAAAATCAGCCGTTTTTGCTCGAACATTAAATGCCTCCAAATGGTATTTATTTCACTTCCCGAGCCCCTGGAAGCATGAAAATCACTTTAAACATGCTAATTTTAGCTCTAACACTGATGATCCACCTACAAATGTGAACTGACGTTCAAAAATAAAACATTTGAAAACGGACCATTTTCCACATTTCTGAAGCATGACGTAATGGGGGGGTGTTATCTCTTTTGTCGAAAATCAGCCGTTTTTGCTCGAACATTAAATGCCTCCAAATGGTATTTAATTAACTTCCCGAGCCCCCGGAAGCATGAAAATCACTTTAAACATGCTAATTTTAGCTCTAACACTGATGATCCACCTACAAATGTGAACTGACGTTCAAAAATAAAACATTTGAAAACGGACCATTTTCCACATTTCTGAAGCATGACGTAATGGGGGGGTGTTATCTCTTTTGTCGAAAATCAGCCGTTTTTGCTCGAACATTAAATGCCTCCAAATGGTATTTAATTAACTTCCCGAGCCCCTGGAAGCATGAAAATCACTTTAAACATGCTAATTTTAGCTCTAACACTGATGATCCACCTACAAATGTGAACTGACGTTCAAAAATAAAACATTTGAAAACGGACCATTTTCCACATTTCTGAAGTATGACGTAATGGGGGGGGTGCTATCTCTTTTGTCGAAAATCAGCCGTTTTTGCTCGAACATTAAATGCCTCCAAATGGTATTTATTTCACTTCCCGAGCCCCTGGAAGCATGAAAATCACTTTAAACATGCTAATTTTAGCTCTAACACTGATGATCCACCTACAAATGTGAACTGACGTTCAAAAATAAAACATTTGAAAACGGACCATTTTCCACATTTCTGAAGCATGACGTAATGGGGGGGTGTTATCTCTTTGGTCGAAAATCAGCCGTTTTTGCTCGAACATTAAATGCCTCCAAATGGTATTTAATTCACTTCCCGAGCCCCTGGAAGCATGAAAATCACTTTAAACATGCTAATTTTAGCTCTAACACTGATGATCCACCTACAAATGTGAACTGACGTTCAAAAATAAAACATTTGAAAACGGACCATTTTCCACATTTCTGAAGCATGACGTAATGGGGGGGTGTTATCTCTTTGGTCGAAAATCAGCCGTTTTTGCTCGAACATTAAATGCCTCCAAATGGTATTTAATTCACTTCCCGAGCCCCTGGAAGCATGAAAATCACTTTAAACATGCTAATTTTAGCTCTAACACTGATGATCCACCTACAAATGTGAACTGACGTTCAAAAATAAAACATTTGAAAACGGACCATTTTCCACATTTCTGAAGCATGACGTAATGGGGGGGTGTTATCTCTTTTGTCGAAAATCAGCCGTTTTTGCTCGAACATTAAATGCCTCCAAATGGTATTTAATTCACTTCCCGAGCCCCTGGAAGCATGAAAATCACTTTAAGCATGCTAATTTTAGCTCTAACACAGAGGATCCACCTACAAATGTGAACTGACGTTCAAAAATAAAACATTTGAAAACGGACCATTTTCCACATTTCTGAAGCATGACGTAATGGGGGGGTTTTATCTCTTTTGTCGAAAATCAGCCGTTTTTGCTCGAACATTAAATGCCTCCAAATGGTATTTATTTCACTTCCCGAGCCCCTGGAAGCATGAAAATCACTTTAAACATGCTAATTTTAGCTCTAACACTGATGATCCACCTACAAATGTGAACTGACGTTCAAAAATAAAACATTTGAAAACGGACCATTTTCCACATTTCTGAAGCATGACGTAATGGGGGGGTGTTATCTCTTTTGTCGAAAATCAGCCGTTTTTGCTCGAACATTAAATGCCTCCAAATGGTATTTAATTCACTTCCCGAGCCCCTGGAAGCATGAAAATCACTTTAAACATGCTAATTTTAGCTCTAACACTGATGATCCACCTACAAATGTGAACTGACGTTCAAAAATAAAACATTTGAAAACGGACCATTTTCCACATTTCTGAAGCATGACGTGATGGGGGGGTGTTATCTCTTTTGTTGAAAATCAGCCGTTTTTGCTCGAACATTAAATGCCTCCAAATGGTATTTAATTAACTTCCCGAGCCCCTGGAAGCATGAAAATCACTTTAAACATGCTAATTTTAGCTCTAACACTGATGATCCACCTACAAATGTGAACTGACGTTCAAAAATAAAACATTTGAAAACGGACCATTTTCCACATTTCTGAAGCATGACGTAATGGGGGGGTGTTATCTCTTTTGTCGAAAATCAGCCGTTTTTGCTCGAACATTAAATGCCTCCAAATGGTATTTAATTAACTTCCCGGGGTGAAGAAACCCTTTTTGAGAACTCAGAGTGAGTAAATTGGCCATTTTCATGCACTTTTAACCATTCCATAAATCTTGTGTTTTGGGCCCCTGGAAGCATGAAAATCACTTTAAACATGCTAATTTTAGCTCTAACACTGATGATCCACCTACAAATGTGAACTGACGTTCAAAAATAAAACATTTGAAAACGGACCATTTTCCACATTTCTGAAGCATGACGTAATGGGGGGGTGTTATCTCTTTTGTCGAAAATCAGCCGTTTTTGCTCGAACATTAAATGCCTCCAAATGGTATTTAATTAACTTCCCGAGCCCCTGGAAGCATGAAAATCACTTTAAACATGCTAATTTTAGCTCTAACACTGATGATCCACCTACAAATGTGAACTGACGTTCAAAAATAAAACATTTGAAAACGGACCATTTTCAAATTTCTGAAGCATGACGTAATGGGGGGGGGTGTTATCTCTTTTGTCGAAAATCAGCCGTTTTTGCTCGAACATTAAATGCCTCCAAATGGTATTTAATTAACTTCCCGGGGTGAAGAAAACCTTTTTGAGAACTCAGAGTGAGTAAATTGGCCATTTTCATGCACTTTTAACCATTCCATTAATCTTGTGTTTTGGGCCCCTGGAAGCATGAAAATCACTTTAAACATGCTAATTTTAGCTCTAACACTGATGATCCACCTACAAATGTGAACTGACGTTCAAAAATAAAACATTTGAAAACGGACCATTTTCCACATTTCTGAAGCATGACGTAATGGGGGGGGTGTTATCTCTTTTGTCGAAAATCAGCCGTTTTTGCTCGAACATTAAATGCCTCCAAATGGTATTTAATTAACTTCCCAAGCCCCTGGAAGCATGAAAATCACTTTAAACATGCTAATTTTAGCTCTAACACTGATGATCCACCTACAAATGTGAACTGACGTTCAAAAATAAAACATTTGAAAACGGACCATTTTCCACATTTCTGAAGCATGACGTAATGGGGGGGTGTTATCTCTTTTGTCGAAAATCAGCCGTTTTTGCTCGAACATTAAATGCCTCCAAATGGTATTTAATTAACTTCCCGGGGTGAAGAAACCCTTTTTGAGAACTCAGAGTGAGTAAATTGGCCATTTTCATGCACTTTTAACCATTCCATAAATCTTGTGTTTTGGGCCCCTGGAAGCATGAAAATCACTTTAAACATGCTAATTTTAGCTCTAACACTGATGATCCACCTACAAATGTGAACTGACGTTCAAAAATAAAACATTTGAAAACGGACCATTTTCCACATTTCTGAAGCATGACGTAATGGGGGGGTGTTATCTCTTTTGTCGAAAATCAGCCGTTTTTGCTCGAACATTAAATGCCTCCAAATGGTATTTAATTAACTTCCCGAGCCCCTGGAAGCATGAAAATCACTTTAAACTTGCTAATTTTAGCTCTAACACTGATGATCCACCTACAAATGTGAACTGACGTTCAAAAATAAAACATTTGAAAACGGACCATTTTCCACATTTCTGAAGCATGACGTAATGGGGGGTGTTATCTCTTTTGTCGAAAATCAGCCATTTTTGCTCGAACATTAAATGCCTCCAAATGGTATTTAATTAACTTCCCGGGGTGAAGAAACCCTTTTTGAGAACTCAGAGTGAGTAAATTGGCCATTTTCATGCACTTTTAACCATTCCATAAATCTTGTGTTTTGGGCCCCTGGAAGCATGAAAATCACTTTAAACATGCTAATTTTAGCTCTAACACTGATGATCCACCTACAAATGTGAACTGACGTTCAAAAATAAAAACATTTGAAAACGGACCATTTTCCACATTTCTGAAGCATGACGTAATGGGGGGGTGTTATCTCTTTTGTCGAAAATCAGCCGTTTTGCTCGAACATTAAATGCCTCCAAATGGTATTAATTAACTTCCGGAGCCCCTGGAAGCATGAAAATCACTTTAAACATGCTAATTTTAGCTCTAAAACTGATGATCCACCTACAAATGTGAACTGACGTTCAAAAATAAAACATTTGAAAAATGGACCATTTTCCACATTTCTGAAGCATGACGTAATGGGGGGGTGTTATCTCTTTTGTCGAAAATCAGCCGTTTTTGCTCGAACATTAAATGCCTCCAAATGGTATTTAATTAACTTCCGGAGCCCCTGGAAGCATGAAAATCACTTTAAACATGCTAATTTTAGCTCTAACACTGATGATCCACCTACAAATGTGAACTGACGTTCAAAAATAAAACATTTGAAAATGGACCATTTTCCACATTTCTGAAGCATGACGTAATGGGGGGGTGTTATCTCTTTTGTCGAAAATCAGCCGTTTTTGCTCGAACATTAAATGCCTCCAAATGGTATTTAATTAACTTCCCGAGCCCCTGGAAGCATGAAAATCACTTTAAACATGCTAATTTTAGCTCTAACACTGATGATCCACCTACAAATGTAAACTGACGTTCAAAAATAAAACATTTGAAAACGGACCATTTTCCACATTTCTGAAGCATGACGTAATGGGGGGGTGTTATCTCTTTTGTCGAAAATCAGCCGTTTTTGCTCGAACATTAAATGCCTCCAAATGGTATTTATTTCACTTCCCGAGCCCCTGGAAGCATGAAAATCACTTTAAACATGCTAATTTTAGCTCTAACACTGATGATCCACCTACAAATGTGAACTGACGTTCAAAAATAAAACATTTGAAAACGGACCATTTTCCACATTTCTGAAGCATGACGTAATGGGGGGGTGTTATCTCTTTTGTCGAAAATCAGCCGTTTTTGCTCGAACATTAAATGCCTCCAAATGGTATTTAATTAACTTCCCGAGCCCCCGGAAGCATGAAAATCACTTTAAACATGCTAATTTTAGCTCTAACACTGATGATCCACCTACAAATGTGAACTGACGTTCAAAAATAAAACATTTGAAAACGGACCATTTTCCACATTTCTGAAGCATGACGTAATGGGGGGGTGTTATCTCTTTTGTCGAAAATCAGCCGTTTTTGCTCGAACATTAAATGCCTCCAAATGGTATTTAATTAACTTCCCGAGCCCCTGGAAGCATGAAAATCACTTTAAACATGCTAATTTTAGCTCTAACACTGATGATCCACCTACAAATGTGAACTGACGTTCAAAAATAAAACATTTGAAAACGGACCATTTTCCACATTTCTGAAGTATGACGTAATGGGGGGGGGTGCTATCTCTTTTGTCGAAAATCAGCCGTTTTTGCTCGAACATTAAATGCCTCCAAATGGTATTTATTTCAATTCCCGAGCCCCTGGAAGCATGAAAATCACTTTAAACATGCTAATTTTAGCTCTAACACTGATGATCCACCTACAAATGTGAACTGACGTTCAAAAATAAAACATTTGAAAACGGACCATTTTCCACATTTCTGAAGCATGACGTAATGGGGGGGGTGTTATCTCTTTTGTCGAAAATCAGCCGTTTTTGCTCGAACATTAAATGCCTCCAAATGGTATTTAATTCACTTCCCGAGCCCCTGGAAGCATCAAAATCACTTTAAACATGCTAATTTTAGCTCTAACACTGATGATCCACCTACAAATGTGAACTGACGTTCAAAAATAAAACATTTGAAAACGGACCATTTTCCACATTTCTGAAGCATGACGTAATGGGGGGGTGTTATCTCTTTTGTCGAAAATCAGCCGTTTTTGCTCGAACATTAAATGCCTCCAAATGGTATTTATTTCACTTCCCGGAGTGAAGAAACCCTTTTTGAGAACTCAGAGTGAGTAAATTGGCCATTTTCATGCACTTTTAACCATTCCATTATTCTTGTGTTTTGGGCCCCTGGAAGCATGAAAATCACTTTAAACATGCTAATTTTAGCTCTAACACTGATTATCCACCTACAAATGTGAACTGACGTTCAAAAATAAAACATTTGAAAACGGACCATTTTCCACATTTCTGAAGCATGACGTAATGGGGGGGTGTTATCTCTTTTGTCGAAAATCAGCCGTTTTTGCTCGAATATTAAATGCCTCCAAATGGTATTTAATTAACTTCCCGGGGTGAAGAAACCCTTTTTGAGAACTCAGAGTGAGTAAATTGGCCATTTTCATGCACTTTTAACCATTCCATAAATCTTGTGTTTTGGGCCCCTGGAAGCATGAAAATCACTTTAAACATGCTAATTTTAGCTCTAACACTGATGATCCATCTACAAATGTGAACTGACGTTCAAAAATAAAACATTTGAAAATGGACCATTTTCCACATTTCTGAAGCATGACGTAATGGGGGGGTGTTATCTCTTTTGTCGAAAATCAGCCGTTTTTGCTCGAACATTAAATGCCTCCAAATGGTATTTAATTAACTTCCGGAGCCCCTGGAAGCATGAAAATCACTTTAAACATGCTAATTTTAGCTCTAACACTGATGATCCACCTACAAATGTGAACTGACGTTCAAAAATAAAACATTTGAAAACGGACCATTTTCCACATTTCTGAAGCATGACGTAATGGGGGGGTGTTATCTCTTTTGTCGAAAATCAGCCGTTTTTGCTCGAACATTAAATGCCTCCAAATGGTATTTAATTAACTTCCGGAGCCCCTGGAAGCATGAAAATCACTTTAAACATGATAATTTTAGCTCTAACACTGATGATCCACCTACAAATGTGAACTGACGTTCAAAAATAAAACATTTGAAAACGGACCATTTTCCACATTTCTGAAGCATGACGTAATGGGGGGGTGTTATCTCTTTTGTCGAAAATCAGCCGTTTTTGCTCGAACATTAAATGCCTCCAAATGGTATTTAATTAACTTCCCGAGCCCCTGGAAGCATGAAAATCACTTTAAACATGCTAATTTTAGCTCTAACACTGATGATCCACCTACAAATGTGAACTGACGTTCAAAAATAAAACATTTGAAAACGGACCATTTTCCACATTTCTGAAGCATGACGTAATGGGGGGGTGTTATCTCTTTGGTCGAAAATCAGCCGTTTTTGCTCGAACATTAAATGCCTCCAAATGGTATTTAATTCACTTCCCGAGCCCCTGGAAGCATGAAAATCACTTTAAACATGCTAATTTTAGCTCTAACACTGATGATCCACCTACAAATGTGAACTGACGTTCAAAAATAAAACATTTGAAAACGGACCATTTTCCACATTTCTGAAGCATGACGTAATGGGGGGGTGTTATCTCTTTTGTCGAAAATCAGCCGTTTTTGCTCGAACATTAAATGCCTCCAAATGGTATTTAATTCACTTCCCGAGCCCCTGGAAGCATGAAAATCACTTTAAGCATGCTAATTTTAGCTCTAACACAGAGGATCCACCTACAAATGTGAACTTACGTTCAAAAATAAAACATTTGAAAACGGACCATTTTCCACATTTCTGAAGCATGACGTAATGGGGGGGTTTTATCTCTTTTGTCGAAAATCAGCCGTTTTTGCTCGAACATTAAATGCCTCCAAATGGTATTTATTTCACTTCCCGAGCCCCTGGAAGCATGAAAATCACTTTAAACATGCTAATTTTAGCTCTAACACTGATGATCCACCTACAAATGTGAACTGACGTTCAAAAATAAAACATTTGAAAACGGACCATTTTCCACATTTCTGAAGCATGACGTAATGGGGGGGTGTTATCTCTTTTGTCGAAAATCAGCCGTTTTTGCTCGAACATTAAATGCCTCCAAATGGTATTTAATTCACTTCCCGAGCCCCTGGAAGCATGAAAATCACTTTAAACATGCTAATTTTAGCTCTAACACTGATGATCCACCTACAAATGTGAACTGACGTTCAAAAATAAAACATTTGAAAACGGACCATTTTCCACATTTCTGAAGCATGACGTGATGGGGGGGTGTTATCTCTTTTGTTGAAAATCAGCCGTTTTTGCTCGAACATTAAATGCCTCCAAATGGTATTTAATTAACTTCCCGAGCCCCTGGAAGCATGAAAATCACTTTAAACATGCTAATTTTAGCTCTAACACTGATGATCCACCTACAAATGTGAACTGACGTTCAAAAATAAAACATTTGAAAACGGACCATTTTCCACATTTCTGAAGCATGACGTAATGGGGGGGTGTTATCTCTTTTGTCGAAAATCAGCCGTTTTTGCTCGAACATTAAATGCCTCCAAATGGTATTTAATTAACTTCCCGGGGTGAAGAAACCCTTTTTGAGAACTCAGAGTGAGTAAATTGGCCATTTTCATGCACTTTTAACCATTCCATTAATCTTGTGTTTTGGGCCCCTGGAAGCATGAAAATCACTTTAAACATGCTAATTTTAGCTCTAACACTGATGATCCACCTACAAATGTGAACTGACGTTCAAAAATAAAACATTTGAAAACGGACCATTTTCCACATTTCTGAAGCATGACGTAATGGGGGGGTGTTATCTCTTTTGTCGAAAATCAGCCGTTTTTGCTCGAACATTAAATGCCTCCAAATGGTATTTAATTAACTTCCCGAGCCCCTGGAAGCATGAAAATCACTTTAAACATGCTAATTTTAGCTCTAACACTGATGATCCACCTACAAATGTGAACTGACGTTCAAAAATAAAACATTTGAAAACGGACCATTTTCAAATTTCTGAAGCATGACGTAATGGGGGGGGTGTTATCTCTTTTGTCGAAAATCAGCCGTTTTTGCTCGAACATTAAATGCCTCCAAATGGTATTTAATTAACTTCCCGGGGTGAAGAAACCCTTTTTGAGAACTCAGAGTGAGTAAATTGGCCATTTTCATGCACTTTTAACCATTCCATTAATCTTGTGTTTTGGGCCCCTGGAAGCATGAAAATCACTTTAAACATGCTAATTTTAGCTCTAACACTGATGATCCACCTACAAATGTGAACTGACGTTCAAAAATAAAACATTTGAAAACGGACCATTTTCCACATTTCTGAAGCATGACGTAATGGGGGGGGTGTTATCTCTTTTGTCGAAAATCAGCCGTTTTTGCTCGAACATTAAATGCCTCCAAATGGTATTTAATTAACTTCCCAAGCCCCTGGAAGCATGAAAATCACTTTAAACATGCTAATTTTAGCTCTAACACTGATGATCCACCTACAAATGTGAACTGACGTTCAAAAATAAAACATTTGAAAACGGACCATTTTCCACATTTCTGAAGCATGACGTAATGGGGGGGTGTTATCTCTTTTGTCGAAAATCAGCCGTTTTTGCTCGAACATTAAATGCCTCCAAATGGTATTTAATTAACTTCCCGGGGTGAAGAAACCCTTTTTGAGAACTCAGAGTGAGTAAATTGGCCATTTTCATGCACTTTTAACCATTCCATAAATCTTGTGTTTTGGGCCCCTGGAAGCATGAAAATCACTTTAAACATGCTAATTTTAGCTCTAACACTGATGATCCACCTACAAATGTGAACTGACGTTCAAAAATAAAACATTTGAAAACGGACCATTTTCCACATTTCTGAAGCATGACGTAATGGGGGGGTGTTATCTCTTTTGTCGAAAATCAGCCGTTTTTGCTCGAACATTAAATGCCTCCAAATGGTATTTAATTAACTTCCCGAGCCCCTGGAAGCATGAAAATCACTTTAAACATGCTAATTTTAGCTCTAACACTGATGATCCACCTACAAATGTGAACTGACGTTCAAAAATAAAACATTTGAAAACGGACCATTTTCCACATTTCTGAAGCATGACGTAATGGGGGGGTGTTATCTCTTTTGTCGAAAATCAGCCATTTTTGCTCGAACATTAAATGCCTCCAAATGGTATTTAATTAACTTCCCGGGGTGAAGAAACCCTTTTTGAGAACTCAGAGTGAGTAAATTGGCCATTTTCATGCACTTTTAACCATTCCATAAATCTTGTGTTTTGGGCCCCTGGAAGCATGAAAATCACTTTAAACATGCTAATTTTAGCTCTAACACTGATGATCCACCTACAAATGTGAACTGACGTTCAAAAATAAAACATTTGAAAACGGACCATTTTCCACATTTCTGAAGCATGACGTAATGGGGGGGTGTTATCTCTTTTGTCGAAAATCAGCCGTTTTTGCTCGAACATTAAATGCCTCCAAATGGTATTTAATTAACTTCCGGAGCCCCTGGAAGCATGAAAATCACTTTAAACATGCTAATTTTAGCTCTAAAACTGATGATCCACCTACAAATGTGAACTGACGTTCAAAAATAAAACATTTGAAAATGGACCATTTTCCACATTTCTGAAGCATGACGTAATGGGGGGGTGTTATCTCTTTTGTCGAAAATCAGCCGTTTTTGCTCGAACATTAAATGCCTCCAAATGGTATTTAATTAACTTCCGGAGCCCCTGGAAGCATGAAAATCACTTTAAACATGCTAATTTTAGCTCTAACACTGATGATCCACCTACAAATGTGAACTGACGTTCAAAAATAAAACATTTGAAAATGGACCATTTTCCACATTTCTGAAGCATGACGTAATGGGGGGGTGTTATCTCTTTTGTCGAAAATCAGCCGTTTTTGCTCGAACATTAAATGCCTCCAAATGGTATTTAATTAACTTCCCGAGCCCCTGGAAGCATGAAAATCACTTTAAACATGCTAATTTTAGCTCTAACACTGATGATCCACCTACAAATGTGAACTGACGTTCAAAAATAAAACATTTGAAAACGGACCATTTTCCACATTTCTGAAGCATGACGTAATGGGGGGGTGTTATCTCTTTTGTCGAAAATCAGCCGTTTTTGCTCGAACATTAAATGCCTCCAAATGGTATTTATTTCACTTCCCGAGCCCCTGGAAGCATGAAAATCACTTTAAACATGCTAATTTTAGCTCTAACACTGATGATCCACCTACAAATGTGAACTGACGTTCAAAAATAAAACATTTGAAAACGGACCATTTTCCACATTTCTGAAGCATGACGTAATGGGGGGGTGTTATCTCTTTTGTCGAAAATCAGCCGTTTTTGCTCGAACATTAAATGCCTCCAAATGGTATTTAATTAACTTCCCGAGCCCCCGGAAGCATGAAAATCACTTTAAACATGCTAATTTTAGCTCTAACACTGATGATCCACCTACAAATGTGAACTGACGTTCAAAAATAAAACATTTGAAAACGGACCATTTTCCACATTTCTGAAGCATGACGTAATGGGGGGGTGTTATCTCTTTTGTCGAAAATCAGCCGTTTTTGCTCGAACATTAAATGCCTCCAAATGGTATTTAATTAACTTCCCGAGCCCCTGGAAGCATGAAAATCACTTTAAACATGCTAATTTTAGCTCTAACACTGATGATCCACCTACAAATGTGAACTGACGTTCAAAAATAAAACATTTGAAAACGGACCATTTTCCACATTTCTGAAGTATGACGTAATGGGGGGGGTGCTATCTCTTTTGTCGAAAATCAGCCGTTTTTGCTCGAACATTAAATGCCTCCAAATGGTATTTATTTCACTTCCCGAGCCCCTGGAAGCATGAAAATCACTTTAAACATGCTAATTTTAGCTCTAACACTGATGATCCACCTACAAATGTGAACTGACGTTCAAAAATAAAACATTTGAAAACGGACCATTTTCCACATTTCTGAAGCATGACGTAATGGGGGGGGTGTTATCTCTTTTGTCGAAAATCAGCCGTTTTTGCTCGAACATTAAATGCCTCCAAATGGTATTTAATTCACTTCCCGAGCCCCTGGAAGCATCAAAATCACTTTAAACATGCTAATTTTAGCTCTAACACTGATGATCCACCTACAAATGTGAACTGACGTTCAAAAATAAAACATTTGAAAACGGACCATTTTCCACATTTCTGAAGCATGACGTAATGGGGGGGTGTTATCTCTTTTGTCGAAAATCAGCCGTTTTTGCTCGAACATTAAATGCCTCCAAATGGTATTTATTTCACTTCCCGGAGTGAAGAAACCCTTTTTGAGAACTCAGAGTGAGTAAATTGGCCATTTTCATGCACTTTTAACCATTCCATTATTCTTGTGTTTTGGGCCCCTGGAAGCATGAAAATCACTTTAAACATGCTAATTTTAGCTCTAACACTGATTATCCACCTACAAATGTGAACTGACGTTCAAAAATAAAACATTTGAAAACGGACCATTTTCCACATTTCTGAAGCATGACGTAATGGGGGGGTGTTATCTCTTTTGTCGAAAATCAGCCGTTTTTGCTCGAATATTAAATGCCTCCAAATGGTATTTAATTAACTTCCCGGGGTGAAGAAACCCTTTTTGAGAACTCAGAGTGAGTAAATTGGCCATTTTCATGCACTTTTAACCATTCCATAAATCTTGTGTTTTGGGCCCCTGGAAGCATGAAAATCACTTTAAACATGCTAATTTTAGCTCTAACACTGATGATCCATCTACAAATGTGAACTGACGTTCAAAAATAAAACATTTGAAAACGGACCATTTTCCACATTTCTGAAGCATGACGTAATGGGGGGGTGTTATCTCTTTTGTCGAAAATCAGCCGTTTTTGCTCGAACATTAAATGCCTCCAAATGGTATTTATTTCACTTCCCGAGCCCCTGGAAGCATGAAAATCACTTTAAACATGCTAATTTTAGCTCTAACACTGATGATCCACCTACAAATGTGAACTGACGTTCAAAAATAAAACATTTGAAAACGGACCATTTTCCACATTTCTGAAGCATGATGTAATGGGGGGGTGTTATCTCTTTTGTCGAAAATCAGCCGTTTTTGCTCGAACATTAAATGCCTCCAAATGGTATTTAATTCACTTCCCGAGCCCCTGGAAGCATGAAAATCACTTTAAACATGCTAATTTTAGCTCTAACACTGATGATCCACCTACAAATGTGAACTGACGTTCAAAAATAAAACATTTGAAAACGGACCATTTTCCACATTTCTGAAGCATGACGTGATGGGGGGGTGTTATCTCTTTTGTCGAAAATCAGCAGTTTTTGCTCGAACATTAAATGCCTCCAAATGGTATTTAATTAACTTCCCGAGCCCCTGGAAGCATGAAAATCACTTTAAACATGCTAATTTTAGCTCTAACACTGATGATCCACCTACAAATGTGAACTGACGTTCAAAAATAAAACATTTGAAAACGGACCATTTTCCACATTTCTGAAGCATGACGTAATGGGGGGGTGTTATCTCTTTTGTCGAAAATCAGCCGTTTTTGCTCGAACATTAAATGCCTCCAAATGGTATTTAATTAACTTCCCGGGGTGAAGAAACCCTTTTTGAGAACTCAGAGTGAGTAAATTGGCCATTTTCATGCACTTTTAACCATTCCATAAATCTTGTGTTTTGGGCCCCTGGAAGCATGAAAATCACTTTAAACATGCTAATTTTAGCTCTAACACTGATGATCCACCTACAAATGTGAACTGACGTTCAAAAATAAAACATTTGAAAACGGACCATTTTCCACATTTCTGAAGCATGACGTAATGGGGGGGTGTTATCTCTTTTGTCGAAAATCAGCCGTTTTTGCTCGAACATTAAATGCCTCCAAATGGTATTTAATTAACTTCCGGAGCCCCTGGAAGCATGAAAATCACTTTAAACATGCTAATTTTAGCTCTAACACTGATGATCCACCTACAAATGTGAACTGACGTTCAAAAATAAAACATTTGAAAACGGACCATTTTCCACATTTCTGAAGCATGACGTAATGGGGGGGTGTTATCTCTTTTGTCGAAAATCAGCCGTTTTTGCTCGAACATTAAATGCCTCCAAATGGTATTTAATTAACTTCCCGAGCCCCTGGAAGCATGAAAATCACTTTAAACATGCTAATTTTAGCTCTAACACTGATGATCCACCTACAAATGTGAACTGACGTTCAAAAATAAAACATTTGAAAACGGACCATTTTCCACATTTCTGAAGCATGACGTAATGGGGGGGTGTTATCTCTTTTGTCGAAAATCAGCCGTTTTTGCTCGAACATTAAATGCCTCCAAATGGTATTTATTTCACTTCCCGAGCCCCTGGAAGCATGAAAATCACTTTAAACATGCTAATTTTAGCTCTAACACTGATGACCCACCTACAAATGTGAACTGACGTTCAAAAATAAAACATTTGAAAACGGACCATTTTCCACATTTCTGAAGCATGACGTAATGGGGGGGTGTTATCTCTTTTGTCGAAAATCAGCCGTTTTTGCTCGAACATTAAATGCCTCCAAAGGGTATTTAATTAACTTCCCGAGCCCCTGGAAGCATGAAAATCACTTTAAACATGCTAATTTTAGCTCTAACACTGATGATCCACCTACAAATGTGAACTGACGTTCAAAAATAAAACATTTGAAAACGGACCATTTTCCACATTTCTGAAGCATGACGTAATGGGGGGGTGTTATCTCTTTTGTCGAAAATCAGCCGTTTTTGCTCGAATATTAAATGCCTCCAAATGGTATTTAATTAACTTCCCGGGGTGAAGAAACCCTTTTTGAGAACTCAGAGTGAGTAAATTGGCCATTTTCATGCACTTTTAACCATTCCATAAATCTTGTGTTTTGGGCCCCTGGAAGCATGAAAATCACTTTAAACATGCTAATTTTAGCTCTAACACTGATGATCCATCTACAAATGTGAACTGACGTTCAAAAATAAAACATTTGAAAACGGACCATTTTCCACATTTCTGAAGCATGACGTAATGGGGGGGTGTTATCTCTTTTGTCGAAAATCAGCCATTTTTGCTCGAACATTAAATGCCTCCAAATGGTATTTAATTAACTTCCCGAGCCCCTGGAAGCATGAAAATCACTTTAAACATGCTAATTTTAGCTCTAACACTGATGATCCACCTACAAATGTGAACTGACGTTCAAAAATAAAACATTTGAAAACGGACCATTTTCCACATTTCTGAAGCATGACGTAATGGGGGGGTGTTATCTCTTTGGTCGAAAATCAGCCGTTTTTGCTCGAACATTAAATGCCTCCAAATGGTATTTAATTCACTTCCCGAGCCCCTGGAAGCATGAAAATCACTTTAAACATGCTAATTTTAGCTCTAACACTGATGATCCACCTACAAATGTGAACTGACGTTCAAAAATAAAACATTTGAAAACGGACCATTTTCCACATTTCTGAAGCATGACGTAATGGGGGGGTGTTATCTCTTTTGTCGAAAATCAGCCGTTTTTGCTCGAACATTAAATGCCTCCAAATGGTATTTATTTCACTTCCCGAGCCCCTGGAAGCATGAAAATCACTTTAAACATGCTAATTTTAGCTCTAACACTGATGATCCACCTACAAATGTGAACTGACGTTCAAAAATAAAACATTTGAAAACGGACCATTTTCCACATTTCTGAAGCATGACGTAATGGGGGGGTGTTATCTCTTTTGTCGAAAATCAGCCGTTTTTGCTCGAACATTAAATGCCTCCAAATGGTATTTAATTCACTTCCCGAGCCCCTGGAAGCATGAAAATCACTTTAAACATGCTAATTTTAGCTCTAACACAGAGGATCCACCTACAAATGTGAACTGACGTTCAAAAATAAAACATTTGAAAACGGACCATTTTCCACATTTCTGAAGCATGACGTAATGGGGGGGTTTTATCTCTTTTGTCGAAAATCAGCCGTTTTTGCTCGAACAATAAATGCCTCCAAATGGTATTTATTTCACTTCCCGAGCCCCTGGAAGCATGAAAATCACTTTAAACATGCTAATTTTAGCTCTAACACTGATGATCCACCTACAAATGTGAACTGACGTTCAAAAATAAAACATTTGAAAACGGACCATTTTCCACATTTCTGAAGCATGACGTAATGGGGGGTGTTATCTCTTTTGTCGAAAATCAGCCGTTTTTGCTCGAACATTAAATGCCTCCAAATGGTATTTAATTCACTTCCCGAGCCCCTGGAAGCATGAAAATCACTTTAAACATGCTAATTTTAGCTCTAACACTGATGATCCACCTACAAATGTGAACTGACGTTCAAAAACAAAACATTTGAAAACGGACCATTTTCCACATTTCTGAAGCATGACGTGATGGGGGGGTGTTATCTCTTTTGTTGAAAATCAGCCGTTTTTGCTCGAACATTAAATGCCTCCAAATGGTATTTAATTAACTTCCCGAGCCCCTGGAAGCATGAAAATCACTTTAAACATGCTAATTTTAGCTCTAACACTGATGATCCACCTACAAATGTGAACTGACGTTCAAAAATAAAACATTTGAAAACGGACCATTTTCCACATTTCTGAAGCATGACGTAATGGGGGGGTGTTATCTCTTTTGTCGAAAATCAGCCGTTTTTGCTCGAACATTAAATGCCTCCAAATGGTATTTAATTAACTTCCCGGGGTGAAGAAACCCTTTTTGAGAACTCAGAGTGAGTAAATTGGCCATTTTCATGCACTTTTAACCATTCCATAAATCTTGTGTTTTGGGCCCCTGGAAGCATGAAAATCACTTTAAACATGCTAATTTTAGCTCTAACACTGATGATCCACCTACAAATGTGAACTGACGTTCAAAAATAAAACATTTGAAAACGGACCATTTTCCACATTTCTGAAGCATGACGTAATGGGGGGGTGTTATCTCTTTTGTCGAAAATCAGCCGTTTTTGCTCGAACATTAAATGCCTCCAAATGGTATTTAATTAACTTCCCGAGCCCCTGGAAGCATGAAAATCACTTTAAACATGCTAATTTTAGCTCTAACACTGATGATCCACCTACAAATGTGAACTGACGTTCAAAAATAAAACATTTGAAAACGGACCATTTTCAAATTTCTGAAGCATGACGTAATGGGGGGGGTGTTATCTCTTTTGTCGAAAATCAGCCGTTTTTGCTCGAACATTAAATGCCTCCAAATGGTATTTAATTAACTTCCCGGGGTGAAGAAACCCTTTTTGAGAACTCAGAGTGAGTAAATTGGCCATTTTCATGCACTTTTAACCATTCCATTAATCTTGTGTTTTGGGCCCCTGGAAGCATGAAAATCACTTTAAACATGCTAATTTTAGCTCTAACACTGATGATCCACCTACAAATGTGAACTGACGTTCAAAAATAAAACATTTGAAAACGGACCATTTTCCACATTTCTGAAGCATGACGTAATGGGGGGGGTGTTATCTCTTTTGTCGAAAATCAGCCGTTTTTGCTCGAACATTAAATGCCTCCAAATGGTATTTAATTAACTTCCCGAGCCCCTGGAAGCATGAAAATCACTTTAAACATGCTAATTTTAGCTCTAACACTGATGATCCACCTACAAATGTGAACTGACGTTCAAAAATAAAACATTTGAAAACGGACCATTTTCCATATTTCTGAAGCATGACGTAATGGGGGGTGTTATCTCTTTTGTCGAAAATCAGCCGTTTTTGCTCGAACATTAAATGCCTCCAAATGGTATTTAATTAACTTCCCGGGGTGAAGAAACCCTTTTTGAGAACTCAGAGTGAGTAAATTGGCCATTTTCATGCACTTTTAACCATTCCATAAATCTTGTGTTTTGGGCCCCTGGAAGCATGAAAATCACTTTAAACATGCTAATTTTAGGTCTAACACTGATGATCCACCTACAAATGTGAACTGACGTTCAAAAATAAAACATTTGAAAACGGACCATTTTCCACATTTCTGAAGCATGACGTAATGGGGGGGTGTTATCTCTTTTGTCGAAAATCAGCCGTTTTTGCTCGAACATTAAATGCCTCCAAATGGTATTTAATTAACTTCCCGGGGTGAAGAAACCCTTTTTGAGAACTCAGAGTGAGTAAATTGGCCATTTTCATGCACTTTTAACCATTCCATAAATCTTGTGTTTTGGGCCCCTGGAAGCATGAAAATCACTTTAAACATGCTAATTTTAGCTCTAACACTGATGATCCACCTACAAATGTGAACTGACGTTCAAAAATAAAACATTTGAAAACGGACCATTTTCCACATTTCTGAAGCATGACGTAATGGGGGGGTGTTATCTCTTTTGTCGAAAATCAGCCGTTTTTGCTCGAACATTAAATGCCTCCAAATGGTATTTAATTAACTTCCCGAGCCCCTGGAAGCATGAAAATCACTTTAAACATGCTAATTTTAGCTCTAAAACTGATGATCCACCTACAAATGTGAACTGACGTTCAAAAATAAAACATTTGAAAACGGACCATTTTCCACATTTCTGAAGCATGACGTAATGGGGGGGTGTTATCTCTTTTGTCGAAAATCAGCCGTTTTTGCTCGAACATTAAATGCCTCCAAATGGTATTTAATTAACTTCCCGGGGTGAAGAAACCCTTTTTGAGAACTCAGAGTGAGTAAATTGGCCATTTTCATGCACTTTTAACCATTCCATAAATCTTGTGTTTTGGGCCCCTGGAAGCATGAAAATCACTTTAAACATGCTAATTTTAGCTCTAACACTGATGATCCACCTACAAATGTGAACTGACGTTCAAAAATAAAACATTTGAAAACGGACCATTTTCCACATTTCTGAAGCATGACGTAATGGGGGGGTGTTATCTCTTTTGTCGAAAATCAGCCGTTTTTGCTCGAACATTAAATGCCTCCAAATGGTATTTAATTAACTTCCCGAGCCCCTGGAAGCATGAAAATCACTTTAAACATGCTAATTTTAGCTCTAACACTGATGATCCACCTACAAATGTGAACTGACGTTCAAAAATAAAACATTTGAAAACGGACCATTTTCCACATTTCTGAAGCATGACGTAATAGGGTGGTGTTATCTCTTTTGTCGAAAATCAGCCATTTTTGCTCGAACATTAAATGCCTCCAAATGGTATTTAATTAACTTCCCGGGGTGAAGAAACCCTTTTTGAGAACTCAGAGTGAGTAAATTGGCCATTTTCATGCACTTTTAACCATTCCATAAATCTTGTGTTTTGTGCCCCTGGAAGCATGAAAATCACTTTAAACATGCTAATTTTAGCTCTAACACTGATGATCCACCTACAAATGTGAACTGACGTTCAAAAATAAAACATTTGAAAACGGACCATTTTCCACATTTCTGAAGCATGACGTAATGGGGGGGTGTTATCTCTTTTGTCGAAAATCAGCCGTTTTTGCTCGAACATTAAATGCCTCCAAATGGTATTTAATTAACTTCCGGAGCCCCTGGAAGCATGAAAATCACTTTAAACATGCTAATTTTAGCTCTAACACTGATGATCCACCTACAAATGTGAACTGACGTTCAAAAATAAAACATTTGAAAATGGACCATTTTCCACATTTCTGAAGCATGACGTAATGGGGGGGTGTTATCTCTTTTGTCGAAAATCAGCCGTTTTTGCTCGAACATTAAATGCCTCCAAATGGTATTTAATTAACTTCCCGAGCCCCTGGAAGCATGAAAATCACTTTAAACATGCTAATTTTAGCTCTAACACTGATGATCCACCTACAAATGTGAACTGACGTTCAAAAATAAAACATTTGAAAACGGACCATTTTCCACATTTCTGAAGCATGACGTAATAGGGTGGTGTTATCTCTTTTGTCGAAAATCAGCCATTTTTGCTCGAACATTAAATGCCTCCAAATGGTATTTAATTAACTTCCCGGGGTGAAGAAACCCTTTTTGAGAACTCAGAGTGAGTAAATTGGCCATTTTCATGCACTTTTAACCATTCCATAAATCTTGTGTTTTGTGCCCCTGGAAGCATGAAAATCACTTTAAACATGCTAATTTTAGCTCTAACACTGATGATCCACCTACAAATGTGAACTGACGTTCAAAAATAAAACATTTGAAAACGGACCATTTTCCACATTTCTGAAGCATGACGTAATGGGGGGGTGTTATCTCTTTTGTCGAAAATCAGCCGTTTTTGCTCGAACATTAAATGCCTCCAAATGGTATTTAATTAACTTCCGGAGCCCCTGGAAGCATGAAAATCACTTTAAACATGCTAATTTTAGCTCTAACACTGATGATCCACCTACAAATGTGAACTGACGTTCAAAAATAAAACATTTGAAAATGGACCATTTTCCACATTTCTGAAGCATGACGTAATGGGGGGGTGTTATCTCTTTTGTCGAAAATCAGCCGTTTTTGCTCGAACATTAAATGCCTCCAAATGGTATTTAATTAACTTCCCGAGCCCCCGGAAGCATGAAAATCACTTTAAACATGCTAATTTTAGCTCTAACACTGATGATCCACCTACAAATGTGAACTGACGTTCAAAAATAAAACATTTGAAAACGGACCATTTTCCACATTTCTGAAGCATGACGTAATGGGGGGGTGTTATCTCTTTTGTCGAAAATCAGCCGTTTTTGCTCGAACATTAAATGCCTCCAAATGGTATTTAATTAACTTCCCGAGCCCCTGGAAGCATGAAAATCACTTTAAACATGCTAATTTTAGCTCTAACACTGATGATCCACCTACAAATGTGAACTGACGTTCAAAAATAAAACATTTGAAAACGGACCATTTTCCACATTTCTGAAGTATGACGTAATGGGGGGGGTGCTATCTCTTTTGTCGAAAATCAGCCGTTTTTGCTCGAACATTAAATGCCTCCAAATGGTATTTATTTCACTTCCCGAGCCCCTGGAAGCATGAAAATCACTTTAAACATGCTAATTTTAGCTCTAACACTGATGATCCACCTACAAATGTGAACTGACGTTCAAAAATAAAACATTTGAAAACGGACCATTTTCCACATTTCTCAAGCATGACGTAATGGGGGGGGTGTTATCTCTTTTGTCGAAAATCAGCCGTTTTTGCTCGAACATTAAATGCCTCCAAATGGTATTTAATTCACTTCCCGAGCCCCTGGAAGCATCAAAATCACTTTAAACATGCTAATTTTAGCTCTAACACTGATGATCCACCTACAAATGTGAACTGACGTTCAAAAATAAAACATTTGAAAACGGACCATTTTCCACATTTCTGAAGCATGACGTAATGGGGGGGTGTTATCTCTTTTGTCGAAAATCAGCCGTTTTTGCTCGAACATTAAATGCCTCCAAATGGTATTTATTTCACTTCCCGGAGTGAAGAAACCCTTTTTGAGAACTCAGAGTGAGTAAATTGGCCATTTTCATGCACTTTTAACCATTCCATTATTCTTGTGTTTTGGGCCCCTGGAAGCATGAAAATCACTTTAAACATGCGAATTTTAGCTCTAACACTGATTATCCACCTACAAATGTGAACTGACGTTCAAAAATAAAACATTTGAAAACGGACCATTTTCCACATTTCTGAAGCATGACGTAATGGGGGGGTGTTATCTCTTTTGTCGAAAATCAGCCGTTTTTGCTCGAATATTAAATGCCTCCAAATGGTATTTAATTAACTTCCCGGGGTGAAGAAACCCTTTTTGAGAACTCAGAGTGAGTAAATTGGCCATTTTCATGCACTTTTAACCATTCCATAAATCTTGTGTTTTGGGCCCCTGGAAGCATGAAAATCACTTTAAACATGCTAATTTTAGCTCTAACACTGATGATCCATCTACAAATGTGAACTGACGTTCAAAAATAAAACATTTGAAAACGGACCATTTTCCACATTTCTGAAGCATGACGTAATGGGGGGGTGTTATCTCTTTTGTCGAAAATCAGCCGTTTTTGCTCGAACATTAAATGCCTCCAAATGGTATTTATTTCACTTCCCGAGCCCCTGGAAGCATGAAAATCACTTTAAACATGCTAATTTTAGCTCTAACACTGATGATCCACCTACAAATGTGAACTGACGTTCAAAAATAAAACATTTGAAAACGGACCATTTTCCACATTTCTGAAGCATGATGTAATGGGGGGGTGTTATCTCTTTTGTCGAAAATCAGCCGTTTTTGCTCGAACATTAAATGCCTCCAAATGGTATTTAATTCACTTCCCGAGCCCCTGGAAGCATGAAAATCACTTTAAACATGCTAATTTTAGCTCTAACACTGATGATCCACCTACAAATGTGAACTGACGTTCAAAAATAAAACATTTGAAAACGGACCATTTTCCACATTTCTGAAGCATGACGTGATGGGGGGGTGTTATCTCTTTTGTCGAAAATCAGCAGTTTTTGCTCGAACATTAAATGCCTCCAAATGGTATTTAATTAACTTCCCGAGCCCCTGGAAGCATGAAAATCACTTTAAACATGCTAATTTTAGCTCTAACACTGATGATCCACCTACAAATGTGAACTGACGTTCAAAAATAAAACATTTGAAAACGGACCATTTTCCACATTTCTGAAGCATGACGTAATGGGGGGGTGTTATCTCTTTTGTCGAAAATCAGCCGTTTTTGCTCGAACATTAAATGCCTCCAAATGGTATTTAATTAACTTCCCGGGGTGAAGAAACCCTTTTTGAGAACTCAGAGTGAGTAAATTGGCCATTTTCATGCACTTTTAACCATTCCATAAATCTTGTGTTTTGGGCCCCTGGAAGCATGAAAATCACTTTAAACATGCTAATTTTAGCTCTAACACTGATGATCCACCTACAAATGTGAACTGACGTTCAAAAATAAAACATTTGAAAACGGACCATTTTCCACATTTCTGAAGCATGACGTAATGGGGGGGTGTTATCTCTTTTGTCGAAAATCAGCCGTTTTTGCTCGAACATTAAATGCCTCCAAATGGTATTTAATTAACTTCCGGAGCCCCTGGAAGCATGAAAATCACTTTAAACATGCTAATTTTAGCTCTAACACTGATGATCCACCTACAAATGTGAACTGACGTTCAAAAATAAAACATTTGAAAACGGACCATTTTCCACATTTCTGAAGCATGACGTAATGGGGGGGTGTTATCTCTTTTGTCGAAAATCAGCCGTTTTTGCTCGAACATTAAATGCCTCCAAATGGTATTTAATTAACTTCCCGAGCCCCTGGAAGCATGAAAATCACTTTAAACATGCTAATTTTAGCTCTAACACTGATGATCCACCTACAAATGTGAACTGACGTTCAAAAATAAAACATTTGAAAACGGACCATTTTCCACATTTCTGAAGCATGACGTAATGGGGGGGTGTTATCTCTTTTGTCGAAAATCAGCCGTTTTTGCTCGAACATTAAATGCCTCCAAATGGTATTTATTTCACTTCCCGAGCCCCTGGAAGCATGAAAATCACTTTAAACATGCTAATTTTAGCTCTAACACTGATGACCCACCTACAAATGTGAACTGACGTTCAAAAATAAAACATTTGAAAACGGACCATTTTCCACATTTCTGAAGCATGACGTAATGGGGGGGTGTTATCTCTTTTGTCGAAAATCAGCCGTTTTTGCTCGAACATTAAATGCCTCCAAAGGGTATTTAATTAACTTCCCGAGCCCCTGGAAGCATGAAAATCACTTTAAACATGCTAATTTTAGCTCTAACACTGATGATCCACCTACAAATGTGAACTGACGTTCAAAAATAAAACATTTGAAAACGGACCATTTTCCACATTTCTGAAGCATGACGTAATGGGGGGGTGTTATCTCTTTTGTCGAAAATCAGCCGTTTTTGCTCGAATATTAAATGCCTCCAAATGGTATTTAATTAACTTCCCGGGGTGAAGAAACCCTTTTTGAGAACTCAGAGTGAGTAAATTGGCCATTTTCATGCACTTTTAACCATTCCATAAATCTTGTGTTTTGGGCCCCTGGAAGCATGAAAATCACTTTAAACATGCTAATTTTAGCTCTAACACTGATGATCCATCTACAAATGTGAACTGACGTTCAAAAATAAAACATTTGAAAACGGACCATTTTCCACATTTCTGAAGCATGACGTAATGGGGGGGTGTTATCTCTTTTGTCGAAAATCAGCCATTTTTGCTCGAACATTAAATGCCTCCAAATGGTATTTAATTAACTTCCCGAGCCCCTGGAAGCATGAAAATCACTTTAAACATGCTAATTTTAGCTCTAACACTGATGATCCACCTACAAATGTGAACTGACGTTCAAAAATAAAACATTTGAAAACGGACCATTTTCCACATTTCTGAAGCATGACGTAATGGGGGGGTGTTATCTCTTTGGTCGAAAATCAGCCGTTTTTGCTCGAACATTAAATGCCTCCAAATGGTATTTAATTCACTTCCCGAGCCCCTGGAAGCATGAAAATCACTTTAAACATGCTAATTTTAGCTCTAACACTGATGATCCACCTACAAATGTGAACTGACGTTCAAAAATAAAACATTTGAAAACGGACCATTTTCCACATTTCTGAAGCATGACGTAATGGGGGGGTGTTATCTCTTTTGTCGAAAATCAGCCGTTTTTGCTCGAACATTAAATGCCTCCAAATGGTATTTATTTCACTTCCCGAGCCCCTGGAAGCATGAAAATCACTTTAAACATGCTAATTTTAGCTCTAACACTGATGATCCACCTACAAATGTGAACTGACGTTCAAAAATAAAACATTTGAAAACGGACCATTTTCCACATTTCTGAAGCATGACGTAATGGGGGGGTGTTATCTCTTTTGTCGAAAATCAGCCGTTTTTGCTCGAACATTAAATGCCTCCAAATGGTATTTAATTCACTTCCCGAGCCCCTGGAAGCATGAAAATCACTTTAAACATGCTAATTTTAGCTCTAACACAGAGGATCCACCTACAAATGTGAACTGACGTTCAAAAATAAAACATTTGAAAACGGACCATTTTCCACATTTCTGAAGCATGACGTAATGGGGGGGTTTTATCTCTTTTGTCGAAAATCAGCCGTTTTTGCTCGAACAATAAATGCCTCCAAATGGTATTTATTTCACTTCCCGAGCCCCTGGAAGCATGAAAATCACTTTAAACATGCTAATTTTAGCTCTAACACTGATGATCCACCTACAAATGTGAACTGACGTTCAAAAATAAAACATTTGAAAACGGACCATTTTCCACATTTCTGAAGCATGACGTAATGGGGGGTGTTATCTCTTTTGTCGAAAATCAGCCGTTTTTGCTCGAACATTAAATGCCTCCAAATGGTATTTAATTCACTTCCCGAGCCCCTGGAAGCATGAAAATCACTTTAAACATGCTAATTTTAGCTCTAACACTGATGATCCACCTACAAATGTGAACTGACGTTCAAAAATAAAACATTTGAAAACGGACCATTTTCCACATTTCTGAAGCATGACGTGATGGGGGGGTGTTATCTCTTTTGTTGAAAATCAGCCGTTTTTGCTCGAACATTAAATGCCTCCAAATGGTATTTAATTAACTTCCCGAGCCCCTGGAAGCATGAAAATCACTTTAAACATGCTAATTTTAGCTCTAACACTGATGATCCACCTACAAATGTGAACTGACGTTCAAAAATAAAACATTTGAAAACGGACCATTTTCCACATTTCTGAAGCATGACGTAATGGGGGGGTGTTATCTCTTTTGTCGAAAATCAGCCGTTTTTGCTCGAACATTAAATGCCTCCAAATGGTATTTAATTAACTTCCCGGGGTGAAGAAACCCTTTTTGAGAACTCAGAGTGAGTAAATTGGCCATTTTCATGCACTTTTAACCATTCCATAAATCTTGTGTTTTGGGCCCCTGGAAGCATGAAAATCACTTTAAACATGCTAATTTTAGCTCTAACACTGATGATCCACCTACAAATGTGAACTGACGTTCAAAAATAAAACATTTGAAAACGGACCATTTTCCACATTTCTGAAGCATGACGTAATGGGGGGGTGTTATCTCTTTTGTCGAAAATCAGCCGTTTTTGCTCGAACATTAAATGCCTCCAAATGGTATTTAATTAACTTCCCGAGCCCCTGGAAGCATGAAAATCACTTTAAACATGCTAATTTTAGCTCTAACACTGATGATCCACCTACAAATGTGAACTGACGTTCAAAAATAAAACATTTGAAAACGGACCATTTTCAAATTTCTGAAGCATGACGTAATGGGGGGGGTGTTATCTCTTTTGTCGAAAATCAGCCGTTTTTGCTCGAACATTAAATGCCTCCAAATGGTATTTAATTAACTTCCCGGGGTGAAGAAACCCTTTTTGAGAACTCAGAGTGAGTAAATTGGCCATTTTCATGCACTTTTAACCATTCCATTAATCTTGTGTTTTGGGCCCCTGGAAGCATGAAAATCACTTTAAACATGCTAATTTTAGCTCTAACACTGATGATCCACCTACAAATGTGAACTGACGTTCAAAAATAAAACATTTGAAAACGGACCATTTTCCACATTTCTGAAGCATGACGTAATGGGGGGGGTGTTATCTCTTTTGTCGAAAATCAGCCGTTTTTGCTCGAACATTAAATGCCTCCAAATGGTATTTAATTAACTTCCCGAGCCCCTGGAAGCATGAAAATCACTTTAAACATGCTAATTTTAGCTCTAACACTGATGATCCACCTACAAATGTGAACTGACGTTCAAAAATAAAACATTTGAAAACGGACCATTTTCCATATTTCTGAAGCATGACGTAATGGGGGGTGTTATCTCTTTTGTCGAAAATCAGCCGTTTTTGCTCGAACATTAAATGCCTCCAAATGGTATTTAATTAACTTCCCGGGGTGAAGAAACCCTTTTTGAGAACTCAGAGTGAGTAAATTGGCCATTTTCATGCACTTTTAACCATTCCATAAATCTTGTGTTTTGGGCCCCTGGAAGCATGAAAATCACTTTAAACATGCTAATTTTAGGTCTAACACTGATGATCCACCTACAAATGTGAACTGACGTTCAAAAATAAAACATTTGAAAACGGACCATTTTCCACATTTCTGAAGCATGACGTAATGGGGGGGTGTTATCTCTTTTGTCGAAAATCAGCCGTTTTTGCTCGAACATTAAATGCCTCCAAATGGTATTTAATTCACTTCCCGAGCCCCTGGAAGCATGAAAATCACTTTAAACATGCTAATTTTAGCTCTAACACTGATGATCCACCTACAAATGTGAACTGACGTTCAAAAATAAAACATTTGAAAACGGACCATTTTCCACATTTCTGAAGCATGACGTGATGGGGGGGTGTTATCTCTTTTGTTGAAAATCAGCCGTTTTTGCTCGAACATTAAATGCCTCCAAATGGTATTTAATTAACTTCCCGAGCCCCTGGAAGCATGAAAATCACTTTAAACATGCTAATTTTAGCTCTAACACTGATGATCCACCTACAAATGTGAACTGACGTTCAAAAATAAAACATTTGAAAACGGACCATTTTCCACATTTCTGAAGCATGACGTAATGGGGGGGTGTTATCTCTTTTGTCGAAAATCAGCCGTTTTTGCTCGAACATTAAATGCCTCCAAATGGTATTTAATTAACTTCCCGGGGTGAAGAAACCCTTTTTGAGAACTCAGAGTGAGTAAATTGGCCATTTTCATGCACTTTTAACCATTCCATAAATCTTGTGTTTTGGGCCCCTGGAAGCATGAAAATCACTTTAAACATGCTAATTTTAGCTCTAACACTGATGATCCACCTACAAATGTGAACTGACGTTCAAAAATAAAACATTTGAAAACGGACCATTTTCCACATTTCTGAAGCATGACGTAATGGGGGGGTGTTATCTCTTTTGTCGAAAATCAGCCGTTTTTGCTCGAACATTAAATGCCTCCAAATGGTATTTAATTAACTTCCCGAGCCCCTGGAAGCATGAAAATCACTTTAAACATGCTAATTTTAGCTCTAACACTGATGATCCACCTACAAATGTGAACTGACGTTCAAAAATAAAACATTTGAAAACGGACCATTTTCAAATTTCTGAAGCATGACGTAATGGGGGGGGTGTTATCTCTTTTGTCGAAAATCAGCCGTTTTTGCTCGAACATTAAATGCCTCCAAATGGTATTTAATTAACTTCCCGGGGTGAAGAAACCCTTTTTGAGAACTCAGAGTGAGTAAATTGGCCATTTTCATGCACTTTTAACCATTCCATTAATCTTGTGTTTTGGGCCCCTGGAAGCATGAAAATCACTTTAAACATGCTAATTTTAGCTCTAACACTGATGATCCACCTACAAATGTGAACTGACGTTCAAAAATA
Source organism: Lissotriton vulgaris (assembly GCF_964263255.1). Classification (NCBI taxonomy): domain Eukaryota; kingdom Metazoa; phylum Chordata; class Amphibia; order Caudata; family Salamandridae; genus Lissotriton; species Lissotriton vulgaris. The sequence goes on from NW_028250118.1 coordinate 48,932, forward strand.
AAACATTTGAAAACGGACCATTTTCCACATTTCTGAAGCATGACGTAATGGGGGGGGTGTTATCTCTTTTGTCGAAAATCAGCCGTTTTTGCTCGAACATTAAATGCCTCCAAATGGTATTTAATTAACTTCCCGAGCCCCTGGAAGCATGAAAATCACTTTAAACATGCTAATTTTAGCTCTAACACTGATGATCCACCTACAAATGTGAACTGACGTTCAAAAATAAAACATTTGAAAACGGACCATTTTCCATATTTCTGAAGCATGACGTAATGGGGGGTGTTATCTCTTTTGTCGAAAATCAGCCGTTTTTGCTCGAACATTAAATGCCTCCAAATGGTATTTAATTAACTTCCCGGGGTGAAGAAACCCTTTTTGAGAACTCAGAGTGAGTAAATTGGCCATTTTCATGCACTTTTAACCATTCCATAAATCTTGTGTTTTGGGCCCCTGGAAGCATGAAAATCACTTTAAACATGCTAATTTTAGGTCTAACACTGATGATCCACCTACAAATGTGAACTGACGTTCAAAAATAAAACATTTGAAAACGGACCATTTTCCACATTTCTGAAGCATGACGTAATGGGGGGGTGTTATCTCTTTTGTCGAAAATCAGCCGTTTTTGCTCGAACATTAAATGCCTCCAAATGGTATTTAATTAACTTCCCGGGGTGAAGAAACCCTTTTTGAGAACTCAGAGTGAGTAAATTGGCCATTTTCATGCACTTTTAACCATTCCATAAATCTTGTGTTTTGGGCCCCTGGAAGCATGAAAATCACTTTAAACATGCTAATTTTAGCTCTAACACTGATGATCCACCTACAAATGTGAACTGACGTTCAAAAATAAAACATTTGAAAACGGACCATTTTCCACATTTCTGAAGCATGACGTAATGGGGGGGTGTTATCTCTTTTGTCGAAAATCAGCCGTTTTTGCTCGAACATTAAATGCCTCCAAATGGTATTTAATTAACTTCCCGAGCCCCTGGAAGCATGAAAATCACTTTAAACATGCTAATTTTAGCTCTAAAACTGATGATCCACCTACAAATGTGAACTGACGTTCAAAAATAAAACATTTGAAAACGGACCATTTTCCACATTTCTGAAGCATGACGTAATGGGGGGGTGTTATCTCTTTTGTCGAAAATCAGCCGTTTTTGCTCGAACATTAAATGCCTCCAAATGGTATTTAATTAACTTCCCGGGGTGAAGAAACCCTTTTTGAGAACTCAGAGTGAGTAAATTGGCCATTTTCATGCACTTTTAACCATTCCATAAATCTTGTGTTTTGGGCCCCTGGAAGCATGAAAATCACTTTAAACATGCTAATTTTAGCTCTAACACTGATGATCCACCTACAAATGTGAACTGACGTTCAAAAATAAAACATTTGAAAACGGACCATTTTCCACATTTCTGAAGCATGACGTAATGGGGGGGTGTTATCTCTTTTGTCGAAAATCAGCCGTTTTTGCTCGAACATTAAATGCCTCCAAATGGTATTTAATTAACTTCCCGAGCCCCTGGAAGCATGAAAATCACTTTAAACATGCTAATTTTAGCTCTAACACTGATGATCCACCTACAAATGTGAACTGACGTTCAAAAATAAAACATTTGAAAACGGACCATTTTCCACATTTCTGAAGCATGACGTAATAGGGTGGTGTTATCTCTTTTGTCGAAAATCAGCCATTTTTGCTCGAACATTAAATGCCTCCAAATGGTATTTAATTAACTTCCCGGGGTGAAGAAACCCTTTTTGAGAACTCAGAGTGAGTAAATTGGCCATTTTCATGCACTTTTAACCATTCCATAAATCTTGTGTTTTGTGCCCCTGGAAGCATGAAAATCACTTTAAACATGCTAATTTTAGCTCTAACACTGATGATCCACCTACAAATGTGAACTGACGTTCAAAAATAAAACATTTGAAAACGGACCATTTTCCACATTTCTGAAGCATGACGTAATGGGGGGGTGTTATCTCTTTTGTCGAAAATCAGCCGTTTTTGCTCGAACATTAAATGCCTCCAAATGGTATTTAATTAACTTCCGGAGCCCCTGGAAGCATGAAAATCACTTTAAACATGCTAATTTTAGCTCTAACACTGATGATCCACCTACAAATGTGAACTGACGTTCAAAAATAAAACATTTGAAAATGGACCATTTTCCACATTTCTGAAGCATGACGTAATGGGGGGGTGTTATCTCTTTTGTCGAAAATCAGCCGTTTTTGCTCGAACATTAAATGCCTCCAAATGGTATTTAATTAACTTCCCGAGCCCCTGGAAGCATGAAAATCACTTTAAACATGCTAATTTTAGCTCTAACACTGATGATCCACCTACAAATGTGAACTGACGTTCAAAAATAAAACATTTGAAAACGGACCATTTTCCACATTTCTGAAGCATGACGTAATAGGGTGGTGTTATCTCTTTTGTCGAAAATCAGCCATTTTTGCTCGAACATTAAATGCCTCCAAATGGTATTTAATTAACTTCCCGGGGTGAAGAAACCCTTTTTGAGAACTCAGAGTGAGTAAATTGGCCATTTTCATGCACTTTTAACCATTCCATAAATCTTGTGTTTTGTGCCCCTGGAAGCATGAAAATCACTTTAAACATGCTAATTTTAGCTCTAACACTGATGATCCACCTACAAATGTGAACTGACGTTCAAAAATAAAACATTTGAAAACGGACCATTTTCCACATTTCTGAAGCATGACGTAATGGGGGGGTGTTATCTCTTTTGTCGAAAATCAGCCGTTTTTGCTCGAACATTAAATGCCTCCAAATGGTATTTAATTAACTTCCGGAGCCCCTGGAAGCATGAAAATCACTTTAAACATGCTAATTTTAGCTCTAACACTGATGATCCACCTACAAATGTGAACTGACGTTCAAAAATAAAACATTTGAAAATGGACCATTTTCCACATTTCTGAAGCATGACGTAATGGGGGGGTGTTATCTCTTTTGTCGAAAATCAGCCGTTTTTGCTCGAACATTAAATGCCTCCAAATGGTATTTAATTAACTTCCCGAGCCCCCGGAAGCATGAAAATCACTTTAAACATGCTAATTTTAGCTCTAACACTGATGATCCACCTACAAATGTGAACTGACGTTCAAAAATAAAACATTTGAAAACGGACCATTTTCCACATTTCTGAAGCATGACGTAATGGGGGGGTGTTATCTCTTTTGTCGAAAATCAGCCGTTTTTGCTCGAACATTAAATGCCTCCAAATGGTATTTAATTAACTTCCCGAGCCCCTGGAAGCATGAAAATCACTTTAAACATGCTAATTTTAGCTCTAACACTGATGATCCACCTACAAATGTGAACTGACGTTCAAAAATAAAACATTTGAAAACGGACCATTTTCCACATTTCTGAAGTATGACGTAATGGGGGGGGTGCTATCTCTTTTGTCGAAAATCAGCCGTTTTTGCTCGAACATTAAATGCCTCCAAATGGTATTTATTTCACTTCCCGAGCCCCTGGAAGCATGAAAATCACTTTAAACATGCTAATTTTAGCTCTAACACTGATGATCCACCTACAAATGTGAACTGACGTTCAAAAATAAAACATTTGAAAACGGACCATTTTCCACATTTCTCAAGCATGACGTAATGGGGGGGGTGTTATCTCTTTTGTCGAAAATCAGCCGTTTTTGCTCGAACATTAAATGCCTCCAAATGGTATTTAATTCACTTCCCGAGCCCCTGGAAGCATCAAAATCACTTTAAACATGCTAATTTTAGCTCTAACACTGATGATCCACCTACAAATGTGAACTGACGTTCAAAAATAAAACATTTGAAAACGGACCATTTTCCACATTTCTGAAGCATGACGTAATGGGGGGGTGTTATCTCTTTTGTCGAAAATCAGCCGTTTTTGCTCGAACATTAAATGCCTCCAAATGGTATTTATTTCACTTCCCGGAGTGAAGAAACCCTTTTTGAGAACTCAGAGTGAGTAAATTGGCCATTTTCATGCACTTTTAACCATTCCATTATTCTTGTGTTTTGGGCCCCTGGAAGCATGAAAATCACTTTAAACATGCTAATTTTAGCTCTAACACTGATTATCCACCTACAAATGTGAACTGACGTTCAAAAATAAAACATTTGAAAACGGACCATTTTCCACATTTCTGAAGCATGACGTAATGGGGGGGTGTTATCTCTTTTGTCGAAAATCAGCCGTTTTTGCTCGAACATTAAATGCCTCCAAATGGTATTTAATTAACTTCCCGGGGTGAAGAAACCCTTTTTGAGAACTCAGAGTGAGTAAATTGGCCATTTTCATGCACTTTTAACCATTCCATAAATCTTGTGTTTTGGGCCCCTGGAAGCATGAAAATCACTTTAAACATGCTAATTTTAGCTCTAACACTGATGATCCACCTACAAATGTGAACTGACGTTCAAAAATAAAACATTTGAAAACGGACCATTTTCCACATTTCTGAAGCATGACGTAATGGGGGGGTGTTATCTCTTTTGTCGAAAATCAGCCGTTTTTGCTCGAACATTAAATGCCTCCAAATGGTATTTATTTCACTTCCCGAGCCCCTGGAAGCATGAAAATCACTTTAAACATGCTAATTTTAGCTCTAACACTGATGATC
>NW_028250119.1:0-17057 GCF_964263255.1 Lissotriton vulgaris
CCCTGATGCCTCTCCGGCGCGCAGGTGCGTCTCCAGGAGCTCGTCAGCTCGGGGCTCATGGGAGCTGTTAGACGGACCGGGAGGGTCGGCCGAGACTACGGGGAGAGGTCTCCAGGGAGAGCCGTCTCCAACGACTGTACAGACAAGTAACTTCCCCCCCCACAGACGGACACCACACAAGGTTGAAGTTTAACGAGGCTTTATATGCAATTCTTAGGTTACGATGATATGATACAAGGAGGTCTGGACTCAGGGGTCCCCTCGGTTCTGGTCTCTGGATAGGGAAAAGGGGTAGCGGGACAGTCTTGTTACCAATGAGTGGAAAATAGCTCTCAATCCTCGAGCTCGGCGTTCTAGATGATCGGGCCGCGGCGGAGCCAGCAGGTCCCGAGATGGACGAAGGAAAAACGACGGTCCGCGGCGGAGCCTGCAGGTCCCGGTGAAGATGACGGTTACAACGGTCCGTGGCCACGCCAGCAGGTCCCGACGACGATGAAGGAGATGAAGGTTGCGAAGGCTGTGGCAGCGCCAACAGGCAGGACGATGGTGCACAAGACAGAGCTACGGCAGCGCCAGTAGTCCGCCTAGGATGAGTTCCTCTTTACGTCTCTCGACTCCAAGATACAACTGCCTTCCTGCTCTGGAGCTGCCCCAGTTATAGGGCTGGTGTGCTTTGATGTCCGGACACTCGCACTTGGAGGTCGGGAGGTCCGGGATGAGGGAGTCCAGACACCCAGCAGGGGGGTGGAGCCAGCGCCCGGGGAGGCGATGGGCGAGCGGCACTTGGTGGGGGAGAGCCATCGACACATCCTTCTCCCATTGACTTGCCAAGTAGCCCGCTCACCTCCTGGGTGGATGGTGGTGCCGGGATGTCTGAGGCCTGGCCAGGCCCAGGGTTGAGGTCGGCCGGGGGCCAGGCGGCCACGTGGTGGAGTGTCCAAGATGGCGCCCCAGGATGGGCGCGTGGGCTGGCAGTGGATCGGACCCATGATGGTTGACATGCTCGAGGGCAGGGGTCCCTGAGGGGACGGAGGACGTGCAAGGGTGGTGTGTAGTACCTGCGTGACCGGGCTCAGGCCTGGTCGGGCCGGGGGAGAGCGGCCTTTCATGTGGCCTGTCCAACATGCGTCCCCCCCAGCTGAAGGCGGGGAGAGTTACCCATCCTCTTGGGGACTCTCCTCGTCGAGGCGGAAGAACCGGGACAGGCCATCCGCGTTGGCGTGATCTGGCCCAGGCCGGTGTTCGACTGTGAAGTCCATACCTTGTAGGGAGATGGACCAGCGTAGTAACTTCGGGTTTTCCCCCCGCATCTGCATCAGCCACTGCAGGGGTCGGTGGTCGGTCTGTACCCGAAAGTGTGTGCCAAAAAGGTAGGGCCGGAGCTTTTTGAGGGCCCATACCACAGCGAAGGCCTCCCTCTCTATGGTGCTCCAGCGCTGTTCCCGTGGTAGGAGTCGCCGGCTAATGAAGGCCACCGGTTGATCAAGGCCGTCGGTGTTCACTTGAGACAGGACTGCCCCAATGCCATGGTCGGAGGCATCCGTCTGAACGACGAACTCCCGGCTGTAGTCGGGGGCCTGGAGCACAGGGGCGGAACACATGGCGGCTTTCAATTGTTCAAAGGCAGCTTGACACTCTGGGGTCCAGTTGACTTTCTTGGGCTGGTTTTTCGACGTGAGTTCTGTGAGGGGCCCCACGATAGTCCCATAGTCTTTCACGAACCTTCGGTAGTAGCCTGTGAGGCCCAGGAAGGCTCGTACCTCGGTCTGGGTGATGGGGGACTGCCAGGACTGGATGGCGGCAATTTTTAGCTGCAGAGGGGCCACCAGGCCGCTTCCCACCTGGTGCCCGAGGTAGGTTACAGACCCTTGCCCAATTTGACATTTGCTGGCCTTGATCGTGAGGCCAGCCCGCTGTAGGGCTTGCAGCACTGCTCGGATTTGGTGGAGGTGCTCGGACCAATGGTGGCTGTACACAGCGATGTCGTCTAGGTAGGCGGCGCTGAATCCTTCGAGCCCCGCCAGGACCTGATTGACGAGCTGTTGGAATGTCGCTGGGGCGTTCTTCATGCCGAAGGGCATGACTGTGAAATGGTAATGGCCATCGGGTGTGGAAAAGGCAGAACGTTCTTGCGCCCGGGGTGTGAGGCCGATCTGCCAGTAGCCCGCCGTCAGGTCGAAGATACTGAGGTAGCGGGCAGCTCCCATGCGGTCGATCAGTTCATCTGCCCGGGGGATGGGATGTGCGTCTGTTCGGGTGACCGCATTCAAGCCCCAGTAGTCGACGCAGAACCGGAGTTCTGGTGTGGTGCCGGGGGCAGCTGCTTTGGGGACCAGTACTACAGGGCTGGCCCAGGGGCTGTCTGAGGCCTCGATGACCCCGAGTGTGAGCATCTTGGCTACTTCTTCCTGGATGCAGGCCCGTACCCGATCTGGCACGCGGTAGGCCCGGTGGCGGATAGGGGGGCTGTCCCCCGTGTCCACATCGTGCACACACCAGGAAGTGACACCTGGGGTGAGGGAGAACAGGCTGGCGAACTGGGATAGGAGGGCTTGACATTCCTGGCGTTGCTCTCTGGTGAGGGCCTCCGAGAGTCGGACCCCATCCACGGAGCCGTCTTGCTCCCGAGTCCGTAGGAGGTCAGGGAGGGGCTCGGAGTCTTCTTCAGCCCCAGTGTCTGTGGCCATCAGGAGGCTGAGTTCTGTACGCACAAAGTGGGGCTTTAGTCTGTTAGCGTGGAGGACCCGGAGTGGGTTCCGGGAGGATTCCATGTCGATGAGATAGGTGGCAGGACCCTTGCGCTCGATTACTTTGAAGGGCCCCGTCCATTTGTCTTGTAGGGCGCATGGTTCGGTGGGGGACATCACCCATACCTGTTGGCCAGGTTCAAATTCAATGGATGAGGCATTCCGGTCATACCACTTTTTCATGTCCTCTTGACTGGCCTCTAGGTTGGCTTTTGCCAGTTCCCGGAACCGCCGGGTCTGGTTGCGGAGGGTTAAGAGATACCGGAAAACATCTGGAGGGTTCTTTAACGGAGGCATCTCCCAGCCTTCTTTGACCAGGCTGAGCGGCCCCCGCACTGGGTGTCCATATAGCAGTTCAAATGGGCTGAAGCCCAGGGATTTCTGGGGGACCTCTCGATAAGCGAAGAGGAGGCACGGCAGCAGCACATCCCACTGGCGACGGAGGGGCTCTTCCAACCCCCCGATCATCCCCTTTAGCGTGCGGTTGAACCGCTCAACGAGTCCGTTCCCTTGAGGGTGATAGGGGGTCGTGAATCGGTAGGTGACCCCGCACTGTTGCCAGAGGGATTTCATGTATTTAGAAATAAAGTTCGTGCCTCTGTCGCTGACGACTTCTCGGGGGAAGCCCACACGGGAGAAGATCCCCATCAGAGCCCGGCCGACTACCGGGGCTGTCACAGTCCGCAGAGGGACAGCCTCAGGGTAGCGGGTGGCGTGGTCCACTAGCACCAAGATGAATCGATGGCCTTGTTTCGTGCGCGGGTCCAGGGGCCCCACAATGTCTATTCCGACCCTCTCAAACGGGGTAGTGACCACAGGAAAAGGTTGCAGGGGAGCCTTTAGTTTGCGGCCGCTCTTTCCACTGGCTTGGCACGTGGGGCAAGATCGGCAATGCTGGTGCACATCGTTCCTCATTTTGGGCCAGAAGAAGTGGGTCACTAGGCGACTGTAGGTTTTATCTTGTCCCAGGTGTCCTGCCAGGGGGACATCGTGGGCCAGGTTTAGCAGAAAGTCTCTAAAACGGAGGGGCACCACTAATACTCGGTTGGCCCCCAGCTCGGCGATTCTTTGCTCGCTGTACAGCAGATCATTGTCCCAGTAGACCCAATGAGTTCCGGAGGTATCCCCTGCGCTTTGGGCGAGCGCTTGCTGGCGGAGTCCCTCGAGGGAGGGACAGGTCTTCTGTTCTTGGCGAAATTGTTCTTGCGTGGGCCCCCCCTCTTGAGGCCACTGGTCGAGGTTAGCGAGGTCGGAAGGTTGAGCTGGTTCGGGGGGGGTGTCACGGTCGGTGGTTTCGGCTGGGGCGACCGGGGGCGGTGGTGCCGGCCATTCGGGTTCTTCTGGGCGGTGGTTGGCACGGGCGGCCATGGACCGGGTGGTGACGCACGCCCAGTCCGGGACGCCTAACATCCCCAGGTGTTCTCTTCGCTCCACGGCTGCCCACGGAGAGCTTTCAAGGTCATTTCCCAGGAGGCAGTCTACGGGGGCATCGTCTCGGACCGTTACTTTCAACATGCCGGAGACCCCTCCCCATTCGAAAGGGACGCAGGCCATCCGGCACAGACTTTCCGAGTTATCGGCTGATCGTACAGGGCAGAGAATGTTCGGTAGATACTGTTCTGGGGTCACCAGGTGACAGCGGACGGCTGTTACACTGGCCCCGGTGTCACGAAGGGCTTCGGCCCGGCGTCCATTGATGCTCACCCATTGGCTGTACTTCTGGGTGTTAGCGGGTAGGGGGACCCGCGGGACCATGTCTTTCCCCCCTAAGCATGCTAGAGCCATGGCGGCTGGCTCCCACTCTTGATGCTCTTGTTCGTATTCTTCCTGTTCCTCGGAGATCTGTTCTTCCCCTAGGGCCGCAGCGGCCACTTGGCGGGGTCTTGGGCTCTGGTACTGCGGGCAATTTGGGTCGTTTGCATAGTGGCCGACCCGTTGGCATCGGTGACACGTGACATTGGCTCTGTACCCCGGTCGCGCTGGGGTGCTGCCCCGGTTGGCCGGGGGGGTGGTGCTGGTAGCGGGGGCGACCGGAGCGTTGTCTCTTCCTCGTCCTTGGCCCCCTCCTCCTCCTCTGGGTCGGTGCTGACCATTGTTGTTCCAGTTCTGTTCGTAGGACCCATTCCGGCCCACTCTGGTGATCTCCCACCGGTCAGCTTCGGCTGCGAGCTGCCGGGGATCCGTTAACTTGCTGTCGAGGAGGTGCTGGCGGAGTTCAATGAAGCAATTGTTCGACAGATGCTCCCATACCATCAGATTGAACAGTTGTTCGTAGGTCGTGACGTTGCTTCCTCTGATCCAGCCCTCGAAGGCTCGGCTAAAGTAGGTTACATAGTCCACCCAAGTTGTACCCGGGATGCGGGTGCAGTCTCGGAACCTCTGACGGTACATCTCGGGTGTGAGGCCATAGCGGGTGAGGAGTGCCGCTTTCATATGGTCATAGGAGGTCATCTGGTGGTCCGGGAGCTGTAGCAGGGTATCGCGGCCCTCATTGAGGAATCTCCCCCATAGACCGGCTCCCCAATCGCTTCTATCGATCCGGTGTGCAGTCATAGCGATTTCATAGGCCTTAAACCATTGCTGGATGTCGTCCTCTCGGAAATATTCTCGGACAACATCCTTGGGGATGTGTACCTTTTTCTCTGTGGCCCCTGAGGTGTGGGGTCGCTCGGGCACCCCTACTTCTTTATTCTGCTTGCGTAGGTTGATCTCGGCTAGGTTCCGTTCGTGTTCGTACGCCAGTTTCTTTTCCTCGAGCTCCCTTTGTCTCTGTTTCTCCTCTCTTTCTTCTCGGAGACGCAGGTGCTCTAAGTTGATTTTTTGTTCGGCCAACTTAAGTTCAACGTCCATTTTGAGCCGGGCCATTTCTAGCTCGTGTAGTCGGGTTCTTTCTCTTTCCTGGATCTCGTCTTGCGAGAGACCCGTTCTTTGCCCTTCAGGGGCCGTGGTGGTTTTTTCTGCGGTGCTTTGATCGGGGGTTCCGGCAGCCCCGGTCTCTGCCCAAGATTCTAGGGCATGCTTAAAATCGTCTTTGGTGCTTAGTCCGGTGGTAGCGATACCCAGTTCGATGCAGAATTGTTTTAGTTCACGATGGCTGTACTCCTCTAATTTCTCCATTTGGAACTTCTCGGTTGATCCGCTTTCTTTAGTTGTCATTGTGATTTCGTCGTGGGGTGAGCTACTCTCTGTACGTTATGCGGTGATTCGGATCGCGCCGCTGGCCACCAATGTTAGACGGACCGGGAGGGTCGGCCGAGACTACGGGGAGAGGTCTCCAGGGAGAGCCGTCTCCAACGACTGTACAGACAAGTAACTTCCCCCCCCACAGACGGACACCACACAAGGTTGAAGTTTAACGAGGCTTTATATGCAATTCTTAGGTTACGATGATATGATACAAGGAGGTCTGGACTCAGGGGTCCCCTTGGTTCTGGTCTCTGGATAGGGAAAAGGGGTAGCGGGACAGTCTTGTTACCAATGAGTGGAAAATAGCTCTCAATCCTCGAGCTCGGCGTTCTAGATGATCGGGCCGCGGCGGAGCCAGCAGGTCCCGAGATGGACGAAGGAAAAACGACGGTCCGCGGCGGAGCCTGCAGGTCCCGGTGAAGATGACGGTTACAACGGTCCGTGGCCACGCCAGCAGGTCCCGACGACGATGAAGGAGATGAAGGTTGCGAAGGCTGTGGCAGCGCCAACAGGCAGGACGATGGTGCACAAGACAGAGCTACGGCAGCGCCAGTAGTCCGCCTAGGATGAGTTCCTCTTTACGTCTCTCGACTCCAAGATACAACTGCCTTCCTGCTCTGGAGCTGCCCCAGTTATAGGGCTGGTGTGCTTTGATGTCCGGACCCTCGCACTTGGAGGTCGGGAGGTCCGGGATGAGGGAGTCCAGACACCCAGCAGGGGGGTGGAGCCAGCGCCCGGGGAGGCGATGGGCGAGCGGCACTTGGTGGGGGAGAGCCATCGACACATCCTTCTCCCATTGACTTGCCAAGTAGCCCGCTCACCTCCTGGGTGGATGGTGGTGCCGGGATGTCTGAGGCCTGGCCAGGCCCAGGGTTGAGGTCGGCCGGGGGCCAGGCGGCCACGTGGTGGAGTGTCCAAGATGGCGCCCCAGGATGGGCGCGTGGGCTGGCAGTGGATCGGACCCATGATGGTTGACATGCTCGAGGGCAGGGGTCCCTGAGGGGACGGAGGACGTGCAAGGGTGGTGTGTAGTACCTGCGTGACCGGGCTCAGGCCTGGTCGGGCCGGGGGAGAGCGGCCTTTCATGTGGCCTGTCCAACAGGAGCGCTATAAGTAGAATACCACAATGGATCGCACACTGCTACCCTCTCCTCCGGATTGCCCCTAAGCACTCTGGTATTTGAAGTGCTTGTAGTTCGAGCAGTAGAAACAAAGTTTGTAAGTGGTTCACCAAAGTTGGTGCGAGTAGGTACTTGTTGTCCCCAAGATCTCTAGACCCGAGACATGGCCCGGGTTTCTGGATAGTTTCCCTCATCAGTAGAGAAGTATTTGGGGTGGATGAGAAGGCCGCCAAGTATCCGTCACAGTCCCTGATGCCTCTCCGGCGTGCAGATGCGTCTCCAGGAGCTCGTCAGCTCGGGGCTCATGGGAGCTGTTGGACAGGCCACATGAAGGGCCGCTCTCCCCCGGCCCAACCAGGCCTGAGCCCAGTCCCGCAAGTACCACACACCACCATTGCACGTCCTCCGTCCCCTCAGGGACCCCTGCCCTCGAGCCTGCCGACCTCGTGGGTCCGATCCACTGCCGGCCCACGCGCCCAGCCTGGGGCGCCATCTTGGACACTCCACCACGAGGCCGCCTGGCCCCCGATCGACCTCAACCCTGGGCCTGGCCCGGCCTCAGACATTCCGGCACCACCCTCCACCCAGGAGGTGAGCGGGCTACTTGGCAAGTCAATGGGAGAAAGAGGTGCCGATGGCTCTCCCCCACCAAGTGCCGCTCGCCCATCGCCTCCCCGGGCGCTGGCTCCACCCCCCTGCTGGGTGTCTGGACTCCCCCATCCCGGACCTCCCGACCTCCAAGTGCGAGGGTCCGGACATCAAAGCACGCCAGCCCTATAACTGGGGCAACTCCAGAGCAGGAAGGCAGTTGTATCTTGGAGTCGAGAGACGTAAAGAGGAAGTCATCCTGGACGGACTACTGGCGCTGCCATAGCTCTGTCCTGTGCACCATCGTCCTGCCTGTTGGCGCTGCCACAGCCGTCGTAACCTTCATCCTTCATCGTCGTCGGGATCTGCTGGCGTGGCCGCGGACCGTTGTAACCGTCATCTTCCACCGGGACCTGCAGGCTCCGCCGCGGACCGTCGTCCTTCCTTCATCCATCTCGGGACCTGCTTGGCTCCTCCACGGCCCGATCATCTAGAACGCCGAGCTCGAGGATTGAGAGCTATTTTTGTACTCATTGGTAACTAAGACTGTCCCGCTACCCCTTTCCTAAACCAGAGACTAGAACCGAGGGGACCCCTGAGTCCAGACCTCCTTGTATCCATCATCGTAACCTAAGAATTGCATATAAAGTCTCGTTAACCTTCAACCTTGTGTGGTGTCCGTCTGTGGGGGGGAAGTTACTTATCTGTACAGTCGTTGGAGACGGCTCTCCCTGGAGACCTCTCCCCGTAACCTCGGCCGACCCTCCCGGTCCGTCTAACATTGGTGGCCAGCGGCGCGATCCGAATCACCGCATAAACGTACAGAGAGTAGCTCACCCCACGACGAAGTCACAATGACCACGAAAGAGAGCGGATCAACCGAGAAATTCCAAATGGAGAAATTGGAGGAGTACAACCATCGTGAACTTAAACAATTCTGCATCGAACTGGGTATCGCTACCACCGGACTGAGTACCAAGGACGATTTTAAGCATGCCCTAGAATCTTGGGCAGAAACCGGGGCTGCCGGAACCCCTGATCAAAGCACCGTAGAAAAAACGACCACGGCCCCGGAAGGGCAAAGAACGGGTCTCTCGCAAGGCGAGATCCAGGAAAGAGAAAGGACCCGACTACACGAACTAGAAATGGCCCGACTTAAAATGGACGTTGAACTTAAGTTGGCCAAAAATCAACTTAGAGCACCTGCGTCTCCGAGAAGAAAGAGAGGAGAAACAGAGACAAAGGGAGCTCGAGGAAAAAAAACTAGCGTACGAACACGAACGAAACCTAGCCGAGATCAACCTACGCAAGCAGAATAAAGAAGCAGGGGTGCCCGAGCGACCCCCCACCCCAGGGGCCACAGACAAAAAGGTACACATCCCCAAGGATGTTGTCCGAGAATACTTCAGAGAGGACGACATCCAGCAATGGTTTAAAGCCTATGAAATCGCTATGACTGCACACCGGATCGATAGAAGCGACTGGGGAGCCGGTCTCTGGGGAAGATTCCTCAATGAGGGCCGCGACACCCTACTACAGCTCCCGGACCACCAGATGACCTCCTACGACCATATGAAAGCGGCCCTCCTCACCCGCTATGGTCTCACACCCGAGATGTACCGTCAGAGGTTCCGAGACTGCACCCGCATCCCGGGTACAACTTGGGTGGACTATGTAACATACTTTAGCCGAGCCTTCGAGGGCTGGATCCGAGGAAGCAACGTCACGACCTACGAGCAACTATTTAACCTGATGGTATGGGAGCATCTGTCGAACAATTGCTTCATTGAGCTCCGCCAACACCTCCTCGACAGCAAGTTAACGGATCCCCGGCAGCTCGCAGCCGAAGCTGACCGGTGGGAGATCACCAGAGTGGGCCGGAATGGGTCCTACGAACAGAACCGGAACAACAATGGTCAGCACCGACCCAGAGGAGGAGGAGGGGGCCAAGGGCGAGGAAGAGACAACGCCCCGGTCGCCCCCGCTACCAACACCACCCCCCCGGCCAACCGGGGCAGCACCCCAGCGCGACCGGGGTACAGAGCCAATGTCACGTGTCACCGATGTCAACGAGTCGGCCACTATGCGAACGACCCAAACTGCCCGCAGTACCAGAGCCCAAGACCCCGCCAAGTGGCCGCTGCAGCCCTAGGGGAAGAACAGATCTCCGAGGAACAGGAAGAGTACGAACAAGAGCATCAAGAGTGGGAGCCAGCCGCCATGACTCTCGCCTGCTTAGGGGGGAAAGACATGGTCCCGCGGGTCCCCCTACCCGCTAACACCCAGAAGTACAGCCAATGGGTGAGCATCAATGGACACCAGGCCGAAGCCCTTCGTGACACCGGGGCCAGTGTAACAGCCGTCCGCTGTAAACAGTGTTCTAAATGTTATATTATATTTGTTAGACGGACCGGGAGGGTCGGCCGAGGTTACGGGGAGAGGTCTCCAGGGAGAGCCGTCTCCAACGACTGTACAGATAAGTAACTTCCCCCCCACAGACGGACACCACACAAGATTGAAGGTTAACGAGACTTTATATGCAATTCTTAGGTTACGTCGATATGATACAAGGAGGTCTGGACTCAGGGGTCCCCTCGGTTCTGATCTCTGGTTGAGGAAAAGGGTAGCGGGACAGTCTTAGTTACCAATGAGTTCAATAGCTCTCAATCCTCGAGCTCGGCGGGTTTGCTGATCGGGCCGTGGAGGAGCCAAGCAGGTCCCGAGATGGATGAAGGATGGTCGACGGGCCGTGGAGAAGCCAAGCAGGTCCCGATGCAGATGACGGTTACAACGGTCCGCGGCCTCGCCAGCAGATCCGGACGACGATGAAGGATGAAGGTTACGACGGCTGTGGCAGCGCCAACAGGCAGGATGATGGTGCACAGGACAGAGCTACGGCAGCGCCAGTAGTCCGTCCAGGATGAGTTCTTCTTTCGTCTCTCGACTCCAAGATACAACTGCCTTCCTGCTCTGGAGCTGCCCCAGTTATAGGGCTGGCGTGCTTTGATGTCCGGACCCTCGCACTTGGAGGTCGGGAGGTCCGGGATGAGGGAGTCCAGACACCCAGCAGGGGGGTGGAGCCAGCGCCCGGGGAGGCGATGGGCGAGCGGCACTGGCCGGGGGAGAACCATCGACACCTCTTCCTCCCATTGACTGGCCAAGTAGCTCGCTCACCTCCTGGGTGGAGGGTGGTGCCGGAATGTCTGAGGCCGGGCTAGGCCCAGGGTTGAGGTCGATCGGGGGCCAGGCTGCCTCGTGGCGAAGTGTCCAAGATGGCGGCCCCGGCTGGGCGCATGGGTCGGCAGTGGATCGGACCCACGAGGTTATCATGCTCGAGGACAGGTGTCCCTGAGGGGACGTAGGACGTGCAATGGTGGTGTGTGGTGCTTGCGTGACTGGCTCGGGCCTGGTCGAGCCGGGGGAGAGCGGCCCGTCATGTGGCCTGTCCAACATGCGTCCCCCCCAGCTGAAGGCGGGGAGAGTTACCCATCCTCTTGGGGACTCTCTTCGTCGAGGCGGAAAAACCGGGACAGGCCATCCGCGTTGGCGTGGTCGGACCCAGGCCGGTGTTCAACGGTAAAGTCCATACCTTGCAAGGAGATGGACCAGCGTAGCAGCTTTGGGTTTTCCCCCCGCATATGCATCAACCACTGCAGGGGTCGGTGGTCAGTCTGCACCCGAAAGTGGGTGCCAAAAAGGTAGGGTCGGAGCTTCTTGAGGGCCCATACCACAGCGAAGGCTTCCCTCTCTATGGTGCTCCAGCGTTGTTCCCGTGGCAGGAGTCTCCGGCTGATGAAGGCCACCGGTTGATCAAGGCCTTCGGTGTTCACCTGGGACAGGACCGCCCCAATGCCCTGGTCGGAGGCGTCCGTCTGGACGACGAACTCTCGGCTGTAGTCTGGGGCCTGGAGCACAGGAGCGGAACACATGGCGGCCTTTAGCTGTTCGAATGCCGCTTGACAATCTGGGGTCCAGTTCACCTTCTTGGGCTGATTTTTTGACGTGAGTTCGGTGAGAGGCCCCACGATGGTACCATAGTCTTTCACGAACCTTCGGTAGTAGCCCGTGAGGCCCAGGAAGGCTCGTACTTCAGTTTGAGTGATAGGGGGTTGCCAGTTCTGGATGGCGGCAATTTTCAGTTGTAGAGGGGCCACTAGACCGCTTCCCACCTGGTGTCCGAGGTAGGTCACCGACCCTTGTCCAATTTGACATTTGCTGGCCTTGATCGTGAGGCCAGCTCGCTGAAGGGCTTGCAACACTGCTTGGAGGTGGTGGAGGTGCTCGGTCCAATGGTGGCTGTACACAGCGATGTCGTCCAGGTAGGCGGCGCTGAACTCTTCGAGCCCCGCCAGGACCTGATTGACGAGCCGTTGGAAAGTCGCTGGGGCATTTTTCATGCCGAAGGGCATGACCGTGAAATGATAGTGGCCATCGGGGGTGGAGAAGGCAGAACGTTCTTGTGCTCGGGGTGTGAGGCCGATCTGCCAATAGCCCGCCGTTAGGTCGAAGATGCTGAGGTAGCGGGCAGCGCCCATTCGGTCGACCAGTTCATCTGCCCGGGGGATGGGGTGTGCGTCCGTTCTGGTGACTTCATTCAGGCCCCGGTAGTCGACACAGAACCGGAGTTCGGGTGTGGTTCCGGGGGCGGCTGCTTTGGGGACCAGTACGACCGGGCTGGCCCATGGACTGTCGGAGGGCTCGATGACCCCGAGCGTGAGCATCTTGGCTACTTCCGCCTGGATGCAGGCCCGTACCCGATCAGGTACGCGGTAGGCCCGGTGGCGGATAGGAGGGCTGTCTCCGGTGTCCACATCGTGCACACACCAGGAAGTGACACCTGGGGTGAGGGAGAACAGGCTGGCAAATCGTGATAGGAGGGCTTGGCACTCTTGGCGTTGTTCCTGGGTGAGGGTCTCCGAGAGTCGGACCCCATCCACGGAGCCGTCTTGCTCCTGGGTCCGCAAGAGGTCAGGGAGAGGCTCGGAGTCGTCCTCAACCCCGTTGTCTGTGGCCATCAAGAGGCTGAGTTCTGTTCGTGCAAAGTGGGGTTTCAGTCTGTTGGTGTGGAGGACTCGGAGCGGATTCCGGGCGGACTCCATATCGATCAGATAGGTGGCAGGACCCTTGCGCTCGATTACCTTGAAGGGTCCCGTCCATTTGTCTTGGAGAGCGCACGGTTCTGTGGGGGACATTACCCAGACCTGTTGCCCCGGCTCGAATTCAATAGATGAGGCGTTCTGGTCATACCATTTCTTCATGTCCTCTTGACTGGCCTCTAGGTTGGCTTTTGCTAGGTCTCTGAACCGCTGAGACTGGTTGCGGAGGGTGAGGAGGTACCGGAAGACATCTGGAGGACTCTTGGCCGGAGGCATCTCCCAGCCTTCTTTGATCAGGCTGAGTGGCCCCCGTACTGGGTGCCCATAGAGCAGCTCGAATGGGCTGAAGCCTAGGGACTTCTGTGGGACCTCCCGGTAGGCGAAGAGGAGGCACGGCAGCAGCACGTCCCACTGGCGACGGAGGGGTTCTTCCAATCCCCCGATCATCCCTTTTAGTGTGCGATTGAACCGCTCAACAAGTCCGTTTCCTTGGGGGTGATAGGGGGTCGTGAAGCGGTAGGTGACCCCACACTGTTGCCAGAGGGACTTCATATATTTGGAAATAAAGTTCGTGCCTCTGTCACTGACGACTTCTCGGGGGAACCCCACACGGGAGAAGATCCCCATCAGGGCCCTGCCGACCACTGGGGCTGTCACGGTCCGGAGAGGAATAGCCTCAGGGTAGCGGGTGGCGTGGTCCACTAGTACTAGGATGAAACGATGGCCTTGTCTTGTACGCGGGTCTAGGGGTCCCACAATGTCTATTCCGACCCTCTCAAATGGGGTCGTGACTACGGGAAAGGGTTGCAGGGGGGCCTTTAACTTGCGGCCGCTCTTCCCACTAGCTTGGCACGTGGGGCAAGATCGGCAATGCTGGTGCACATCGTTTCTCATTTTTGGCCAGAAGAAGTGGGTCACTAGGCGGCTGTAGGTTTTATCTTGTCCCAGGTGCCCTGCCAGGGGGACATCGTGGGCCAGATTTAGCAGGAAGTCTCTGAAGCGGAGGGGCACCACTAGTACTCGGTTGGCCCCCAGCTCGGCGATTCGTTGCTCGCTGTACAATAGGTCATTGTCCCAGTAGACCCAATGAGTTCCGGAGGTATCCCCTGCGCTTTGGGCGAGCGCTTGTTGTCGGAGTCCCTCAAGGGAGGGACAGGTCTTCTGCTCCTGACGAAATTGTTCTTGTGTGGGTCCCCCTTCTTGAGCCCACTGGTCAAGATTAGCAAGGTCGGAAGGTTGAGCAGGTTCGAGGGGGATGTCCTGGTCGGGGGTCTCGGCGGGGGCGACCGGAGGCGGAGGCGCCGGCCATTCTGGTTCTTCCGGGTGATGGTTGGCACGGGCGGCCATGGACCGGGTGGTGACACACGCCCAGTCTGGGACGCCCAACATCCCCAAGTGTTCTTTTCGCTCCACGGCTGCCCACGGGGAGCTTTCCAGGTCATTTCCGAGGAGGCAGTCCACGGGGGCGTCGTCTCGGACCGTTACTTTCAACATGCCGGAGACCCCTCCCCACTCAAAGGGGACGCAGGCCATCCGACACAGACTCTCCGAGTTGTCGGCTGATCGCACAGGGCAGAGAATGTTCGGTAGATATTGTTCTGGGGTCACCAGGTGGCAGCGGACGGCTGTCACACTAGCCCCGGTGTCTCGAAGGGCTTCGGCCCGCTGTCCATTGATGCTCACCCATTGGCTGTACTTCTGGGTGTTAGCGGGTAGGGGGACCCGCGGGACCATGTCTCTTCCCCCTAAGCACGCGAGAGTCATGGCGGCTGGCTCCCACTCTTGATACTCTTGCTCGTCTGTTTCTTGTTCCTCGGAGATCTGTTCTTCCCCTAGTGCCGCGGCGGCCACCTGGCGGGGTCTTGGACTCTGATACTGCGGGCAGCTTGGGTCGTTTGCATAGTGGCCGACTCGTTGGCATCGGTGACATGTAACATTGGCTCTGTATCCCGGTCGCGCCGGGGTGCTGCCCCGGTTGGCCGGGGGGGTGGTGCTGGTAGTGGGGGCGGCCGGAGTGTTGTCTCTTCCTCGTCCTTGGCCCCCTCCTCCTCCTCTGGGTCGGTGGTGACCATTGTTGTTCCTGTTCTGCTCGTAGGACCCATTCCGGCCCACTCGGGTGATCTCCCACCGGTCAGCTTCAGCTGCGAGCTGCCGGGGATCGGTTAGCTTGCTGTCGAGGAGGTGTTGGCGTAGTTCAATGAAGCAATTGTTGGACAGATGCTCCCATACCATCAGATTGAACAACTGCTCGTAGGTCGTGACGTTGTTCCCTCTGATCCAGCCTTCGAAGGCTCGGCTAAAGTACGTTACATAGTCCACCCAAGTTGTACCTGGAATGCGTGTGCAGTCTCGGAACCTCTGACGGTACATCTCGGGCGTGAGGCCATAGCGAGTGAGGAGGGCCGCTTTCATATGGTCGTAGGAGGTCATCTGGTGGTCTGGGAGCTGTAACAGAGTATCGCGGCCCTCATTGAGGAATTTGCCCCATAGGCCGGCTCCCCAGTCGGCTCTATCGATCCGGTGCGCAGTCATCGCGATTTCATATGCCTTAAACCATTGCTGGATGTCGTCTTCTCGAAAATATTCTCGGACCACATCCTTGGGGATGTGCACTTTTTTGTCCGTGGTCCCTGGGGTGGACGGTCTGTCGGGCACCCCTAATTCTTTATTCTGTTTGCGCAGGTTGATCTCGGCTAGGTTCCGCTCGTGCTCGTACGTTAGTCTTTTTTCCTCGAGCTCCCTTTGCCTCTGTTTCTCCTCTCTTTCTTCTCGGAGGCGAAGGTGCTCTAAGTTTATTTTTTGCTCGGCCAATTTGAGTTCTACGTCCATCTTGAGTCGGGCCATTTCGAGTTCGTGTAGTCGGGCTTTTTCTCTTTCTTGGATCTCGTCTTGCGAGAGACCCGTTCTTTGCTCTTCAGGGG
Source organism: Lissotriton vulgaris (assembly GCF_964263255.1). Taxonomy (NCBI): domain Eukaryota; kingdom Metazoa; phylum Chordata; class Amphibia; order Caudata; family Salamandridae; genus Lissotriton; species Lissotriton vulgaris. The sequence continues at coordinate 15,660 of NW_028250119.1, forward strand.
CCGTGTTGGTCTTTTTCGCGGTGCTTTGCTCAGGGGCTTCGACATCCCCGGTTTCTGCCCAAGATTCTAGGGCATGCTTAAAATCGTCCTTGGTGCTTAGTCCGGTGGTAGCGATACCTAGTTCGATGCAGAACTGCTTTAGTTCACGATGGCTGTATTCCTCTAGTTTTTCCATTTGGAACTTCTCAGTTGCTCCGCTCTCTTTAGTCGACATTGTTGTTCGTTGTGGGGTGAGCTACTCTCTGTACGTTATGCGGTGATTCGGATCGCGCCGCTGGCCACCAATGTTAGACGGACCGGGAGGGTCGGCCGAGGTTACGGGGAGAGGTCTCCAGGGAGAGCCGTCTCCAACGACTGTACAGATAAGTAACTTCCCCCCCACAGACGGACACCACACAAGATTGAAGGTTAACGAGACTTTATATGCAATTCTTAGGTTACGTCGATATGATACAAGGAGGTCTGGACTCAGGGGTCCCCTCGGTTCTGATCTCTGGTTGAGGAAAAGGGTAGCGGGACAGTCTTAGTTACCAATGAGTTCAATAGCTCTCAATCCTCGAGCTCGGCGGGTTTGCTGATCGGGCCGTGGAGGAGCCAAGCAGGTCCCGAGATGGATGAAGGATGGTCGACGGGCCGTGGAGAAGCCAAGCAGGTCCCGATGCAGATGACGGTTACAACGGTCCGCGGCCTCGCCAGCAGATCCGGACGACGATGAAGGATGAAGGTTACGACGGCTGTGGCAGCGCCAACAGGCAGGATGATGGTGCACAGGACAGAGCTACGGCAGCGCCAGTAGTCCGTCCAGGATGAGTTCTTCTTTCGTCTCTCGACTCCAAGATACAACTGCCTTCCTGCTCTGGAGCTGCCCCAGTTATAGGGCTGGCGTGCTTTGATGTCCGGACCCTCGCACTTGGAGGTCGGGAGGTCCGGGATGAGGGAGTCCAGACACCCAGCAGGGGGGTGGAGCCAGCGCCCGGGGAGGCGATGGGCGAGCGGCACTGGCCGGGGGAGAACCATCGACACCTCTTCCTCCCATTGACTGGCCAAGTAGCTCGCTCACCTCCTGGGTGGAGGGTGGTGCCGGAATGTCTGAGGCCGGGCTAGGCCCAGGGTTGAGGTCGATCGGGGGCCAGGCTGCCTCGTGGCGAAGTGTCCAAGATGGCGGCCCCGGCTGGGCGCATGGGTCGGCAGTGGATCGGACCCACGAGGTTATCATGCTCGAGGACAGGTGTCCCTGAGGGGACGTAGGACGTGCAATGGTGGTGTGTGGTGCTTGCGTGACTGGCTCGGGCCTGGTCGAGCCGGGGGAGAGCGGCCCGTCATGTGGCCTGTCCAACAATATTTATTACACAATTTATATTAAGGCTTCTTAATTTATAGTGTTAATATTTTAATGTA
>NW_028250120.1:0-73080 GCF_964263255.1 Lissotriton vulgaris
AGCGGTTTCCGACGTCACTTCACACTGATGCATCCGGTTCCCCCAGGGCAGGTATCTTCGTTCCTATGGTATCCACGGGTGAGGTGGCTCTCCAGCCTTCAGTATTCTACAGGTTTTCTTCAGGGTCCACTCTGAAGGGTCCTACTTCTTTAAAATTGCAACTACAATGTGTACGGAGAACGCAGTTGTGTTCTTACACTGCATACGGCCACCGTGGGGCTACTAGATTCTCACCTTGGATGCTTCCTTGGGTTCCCAGCACTTCTACATCCTCAGACTATTGTCTTTACTCGAGTCGTGGTTCGCATACCACTATTTTAGTATATGGTTTGGTCCCCCCCACTATATTCTGTGCTACTTACCTATTTCTATTGCAAAGTATGGTGTGTATTGTGTATATCTCCGGCTATGAGATATCTGTATGTGTTAGTGAGTGTCTGATAATAAATACATTATTTTATAAATACACTGTGTGGTTCTTTTTCTCTTAATCTATACCTAAAAGATTGTGTTTTGGTAAAACAAGCAGCTTTACACTTCTTCTGGATTAAGTTTAAAGACTACTCTCCACAACTACCACTTTAAGAGCTTTCTAAGGTTGTCTAAGACCACTGAAATCACCATAAGGGTTGTCTGGATCAGTGCAAGGTGTCCACAAGTGTACATCATTTACTGAGCCAGCCTCTCCCAGTCAGCTAAATTGGTGCCCCATAATATAGATTTATGTGACTAAGGGCCAGATGTAGGTAGGCGTTTACCGGGTGGTAACGGCCGAATTCGGCCGTTACCGATCCGGTAAGAGCAATTTGACATGTAGGTCCCTGTATTTTACAGACTCGGTAAATTTACCGATAAGTAAATTTACCGAGTATGTAAAATACCGAGTCGGTATCATTACGGATTCCGGTAAATTGGTATGTAGGTGGGACTCTTCTGAGTCCCACAAGCAGTACAAAATCGGTATTTTACCATCAAATACTACTTGATGGTAAAATACCGTTTCTGGTGTGCATGCACATGTGTGCATGCACACCTATGCCATATGACAGGCAGACCTGCCCTTAGGGCAGGTATGCCTGCCACATGGCACCCGAGCCTCTTTTGGGGGTGCCAGAGGGTGTCAAAGTGACACCCCCTGCACCCTTGTGACAGTCGGTATTTTCCGATGTGGTAAATACCGACCAGTTAATGCCCATTCATTCCTATGGGCTTTGAAGCCCATAGGAATGAATGGGCATTAACTGGTCGGTATTTCCCGCATCGGAAAATACCGACTGTTTCCGATTCGGTAATTGCACATCTGCATTTACCTACATCTCGGTACTTTTATTTTCCGACCTCTGAAATACCGAGTCGGTATGACTCGGTATTTAAGAGGTCGGAAAATAAAATTTACCTACATCTGGCCCTAAATGTAGGTATCTTACTGTCTGATGTTAAGTTAAGGAAGGCAAAAAACATACTTTCTTTGAGTTATTGCTGGTAGTCACCATCAACACTTATTTCATGGGACCATGACATTTTTTGGTTTGTCCTGGACCTACAGATCAAGTGTTTGATTGGTACAGGAGGAATCACATTGGAGTGGCTCTAGGCTAGACCTCATTATTGTTCCTTGATGTCCAACAATCTGTGCAAATGCTTTAATGACACCACTTCAACGTCAACTGTCCGCTTTGCAATCATGCTAACACCTCAGACTGGTTGGTGCAAGCAGTCCAGGCAAAGGGCTGCACTGTTGAAAACGGTGGTCCTGGCTTGGAAATGCATATGAAATGCATGACCAACAATATTCTGCCTTTCCCCACTGCTGCTTGTTAATCTTTTCTGCCTGCCCACCCTGCTGCATGCCTGTGTTCAAGACATGCCATGGCAGAATTATCGGCAGCTCAAAATGTTGTGATGTACACTGTCTACCCAACATGGGATAGGTCAGAAGTCACAGGAACTGGACGGCCTGTCAGCTATGTTCCTTCCGTAAGGCAATAAACTTATTTCTCCTTGTTATGCCTCACGATGGAAGGCATATGGATTTGATGCATCCCCATGTTTGCGTCACTTTGCAAAACTGGTGCAGCGTCAAATTCCTTGTGAATTCCCATAGCAGCCCAGGTTAACACCAGAACCTGGGCTGTTATGGGAATCCGCAAGAGCATAGTATCAAGCCCATTATCGCCGCTTTAGCCGCAGTTTCCTGCCAATAAAAGCGGCGATAATGTATCGCCCTTTCTTGATAATATGGCCCCATAAGTCCAAATGCTAACTACAGTTTTGAACACGAGCAACAGTTATCTTCAACATGCGAGGTCAAAAAACACTTCAGGTCAATTTTGTATCTGAAGGGACATTTAGGTAATTTGTAGGACAAAACTTCTAATTCTAATGCAAGCAGCAGCAGCAGTGTTTTGAATGTGAGCAACCAAAAATCAACTTGAAGTTACATTTTTAAGTTGAACCTTTACCCGGACTGACCATTTGGGTAAGTTTGTTGAGTGTGAGACACATCTTGTATACTTCTGGGTAGTTCTATGTATTTTTGTGGTTATTTCATGTATTGATGCTAGTGCAAAATATGTGAGTTATACACATACCTTGACACTTGGGGCCCGATGTAGGTACCAAATACCGGTCGGAAACGGCCGATTTCGGCCGTTTCCGACCGGTATTTGGCCTACTGAGATGTAGGGGACCTTTTTTTGTCCGTTTCGGTATTTTACCGATTCGGTAAAATTACCGAATCGCAAAAATACCGAATCGGTAATTTTACCGATTTTTTTAATTTGGGATGTAGGTGGGACTACTTTCAGTCCCACAGGCCCTTCAGATTCGGTATTTTAACACCCAATCCAATTGGGTGTTAAAATACTGAATCCAGGTGTGCATGCACATGTGTGCATGCACACCTAGCCATGTGACAGACAGACATGCCCTTAGGCCATGTCTGTGTGCCACATGGCTCACATGCCTTTTTTTGGGGTGCTGGAGGGTGTCAAAGTGACACCCCCTGCACCCTTGCACAAATCGATAATTACCGAATCGGTAATTACCGATTCGGTAATGCCCATTGATTCCTATGGGCTTCAAGGCCCATAGGAAGCAATGGGGGATACCGAATCGGTATTTACAGAATCGGTAAATACCGAATCTTACAGATTCGGTATTTACCGAATCTGAAATACCTACATCTCCCCCCCTCTAATTTACCACTTCATAAATACCGATTCGGTATGATTCGGTATTTATGAAGTGGTAAATGTAGATTTACCTACATCGGGCCCTTGATGAGGTGTTTTGTGTAGGAGTAAACCTATTCTGGTCCAGATGGACTAATGTCAGGATCAAAAGGTAGACCTTCTCGAGTAAGATTTTACTGTGGATTTCATAATCCATGTTCTGCATGGAAAGTGGCGTTTAAGAGGCTTAGGTGGGGACACAATCAACCCCTTTCCATGGCATTCAAATATATTTTTGTCAGTCACGGCACCAGGAATTTCACAGACATCTGGTAGAACGTGACAGATAGATGGTATGGCTAAATAGTCTTTCCTTTGGCCATTTCCCTCTGAGCTTCTCTCACTGTTGCTCAGATACAAGGTTGATTAAAGACACACCTTAATGGCACTTTGTTTAACTAGGACTCTATCTCATAAGGCATTGCCATATATCTGTCCCTATGTAGTGCAATGCAGTATTTTAGGACTGCTTTGCTAATTTTTTTCTACCTGTGCACCATGCACCTCTGCCATCCCTCACCTTCATAATGGGCATTTCTCTCAGCTCAGATCAATCACGCCAGAAGACGTCCATCTGTGTCCTTTTTAGTATGAGTTCTCACTACAAATTCTGAATAATTAAGAATTCTACATTTTCTCATATTCTATGCAAACCTTTCACTTTTAGCTATAACTTTGTGCTTGCAACAAGCATCTTGGAAAATCTCTTGCTCCAAGGTGTGCAGTTTCATGTTAAGTTTGGCCAGTTCATGTTGTAATGTCCTTTGAATGCCCACTACCTCCAATTTGCAGGGGCCCATGGTCACAACACTAAGCACCTCCTATTAAATTAATTCATTAGAGGCAATGCTCTAAGTAATTTTGTATCATGTCCCAGATGGAGTATTTAAATGCCATGTCCTCCGGCCTTGCTTTCTGCCACCTGCAAGTGGAGGTAAATGTGGACTATGGTCCCAAGTTATACCCATTACAGGTTGGAGTTGCTCTATGCCATGACACACCTGTGTTCCCTGTCTATATGAAAACCGACAGCAAAGAAGGAAACCCTCATATGCATCCATATCAGAAGTCCTCTCATATAGGAGGAATAACCAGTAGTAAACAAATGCTGTCTCCACCTGTGCTGCAACTGTCATCATTGTGTTATGTGAAGTGCATCTCCTGAAGGAAAGTTATGTGGGCACACCTGCATTTTAAGAATGACTGCATTTTAAATCTCTTGATAACAAATCCTATAGCCCGGTACGTCAATGTTTATTTATTTGAACTATCAAACACAGTAAAGGTGATGAGAGGAATGCTTGCATGTTGTCTAACCATTGGCAATCGCTCGGCTAGCATCTCCGCCCATCTTTTCCTAACCATGCCACTTCAGTTTGGACCCAGCCATATGCAAATCAGTCTTGACCATGCTCCTCATGGAAACAGTCCAGCCCAAACTGCTGTGCCATGTACTCACTGAACCGGAACACAAACAACCCTGGATTGCTTGTACCCTTACAAGGGTTCATCAGTCAGGTATAGCTTGGTTCGAAGGCACAGTGAACACAGGACCCATATCTGGGCATACCCATGCCACTTTGGACAAAACATCAAACACAGAAAAAGGTGATGGGGTAAATCCTTACAGTTTGTTCAACCACTAGCAATCGTTTGGAGTAGCATTCCAACCCATTGTTCTTTTGGTCACCATGCCATGTCAGTTTGGACCCAGCCATATGCAATGAAATGGAATGGTAACCTGAGGGATTGCCAGTGGTTAGACTTATTGCAAGCACCCTCCCTTCACTTTTGCGTGTTTTTTGTTTAAACTAGCCATCTGAATGCTCTATTAGTCTTCAGCAGTATGACCACCAATAAGTAATTGTGTGTTGGTCCCAGCAAACACACATCCCCAATAACAGTTTTCGGTTTCCTTACCAATTCCTGACCACCAGTCTTTTCCATGAAGTTAACACTAATGATCTACGTTAAACTATTCTCAACTCCCATCGCTCTGGAAAGAGAAGAAACTGTCAATAATCCAATCAATGTATAAACCTAGAAAAAATATATATCTTCCATCAAGCTTCTAAAAAACAAAAAATATTCTAGTGACTGTCCTTCAACTGATAGCCCGACCACTTCTCCCTTCCCCAAATGAAGCAAAAATGTATCCAGAGCATATCCTATCTCTCCTAGAAGGACTAGGAGGGTTAGTTAGAGAGATTCGAAGTTTATTGGCAGGCTTGCAGTCATGGTCAGGCTTTGCAGTAGTCCAATTTGTTTATAGATCGTCAGCCATTCTTAAAGCTATCTTCAGGGAATCAAAGCCTTCTCTATGATAGAGGTTGTAGTCTGTTCTAGGCTCCATCAATCATGTGGACCTGCCCCATTATCCTATAACTCATGGGCAGACTAGAGCACACAAATTGCTTCGACCACTTCCTACATTTTGACCTCAGCCCCCTTCTTCTACAGACTTTTGATACCCTGAATGTCTACTTCTACTTATTTTTGGTGGCTGTGGGCCTTCTGGCACTCACCATCTGTTACACCAACAGGCATAGGGGCCATGGGCCAAGAATGGGGTATTGGGCAATTGCTGTGAGGCTGGGGTTGTTTGAGTCCCATGCTTCAACGTTGGACGTCTGCTAGGCACTCTTTCACCATTCCATTCACTTTCTATGGGCTTGTAGTTGTGATGGTCTAGTCTCAGATAAGGTGCAATGCTTCCTCACCTCTGTTAGCAAAAAGCCACTACTTTGTGCAAGTAGCCCACAATGTCTCTTAATCATTCCTCTTATGGGGGATACAGCTCTGACATGCCTCCTGTGTGTGGATGGGTTCAAAGATGGTGAGCAGGACCAAAAACATGGTCAATTACATTCCCAATTGGACAGCTATAGGCAGCGCCGAAGTGGGGCTCGTGACAACAGAATACTTCTAGGTGCTATTCTGAGCATTTTGGCAGGAGTCCAATCAATTGCTTGTATTTCACTCCTTACTTGCTAGTTCAGTATGTAGTGTCACAAAGCAACAGCCTCATTCTTAAGAGCAGCATAACCCACATTATAGGCGGATTATCCACCTTTATACTAGTTTGGCAAGCAGGGGAGGTGGTTTCTCTTTCTTTGCAAAACCACTTTGGATGGGTTCATCTTTATGTGTCATTTACAGGCTGTCCTCCATACTAAGCCTTCCGAGCAGGGTCATCTCCAGGTTGTAGCACCCATAACAGAGGCACAAAGTGGCATGAGTAATCTGCACCTGTATATCAAAAGTCACACCTAATACCTATCAGGAAGAAAGACAAAACACTGTTCCCCTTCTAAAGGACCCTTCAAACCCTGACAATAGAAACAGCAGTCCCACCTCTCACCCCTGCCGTTTACTAAAGGGAAGTTTGAGGAAGAGTAATTAGCATCAGAAAGGACTTAACTGAATTTAAGTCTGTATCCTCTTTGTCCTCTTCAGTGTGTTTGGTCCTTCCCTTCAGCGAAAGGAAAAACAGCAATATGCTTTCCACTGTCTGCAAAAGCCTCCTTCTGGGCACATGAACTGGGCATATGAACGGGCTAAAGGATTCAAGAATGGAACCCCCAGTCCTGTGTCATTCTGGATTCCTGCAATGAATACCAAACTTGATTAGCATGTATGCAAAACATATAGGCACACAGGATGGCAGGATTCTGATTCGGAGTTCACCATCAACAGCAGAACTTTAGGTGAATGGATCAGTAGAGTGCCATTTCTTATGACACAGGGAACATGCATTGTCATGCTATAATCAATGCAAAACATTGAAAGTTGACACCACCAGGCTGCATGTTTGAACCCACAGCAGGGGCAGTAGTCCTTCTGTCACTAAAGAGGGACTGCTTGGTACATCATCTAAGTCCAGGAAAGATCCAAGATCAGTCGTAAGTCAAATGCAGTCGTAGGTCAAGGGCTAGATGAGCTTGACACTGGAGTTAAAATTTGAAAACTAGATTTCAAATACTCACAGTCAGGAATACAGATCAAGAGTGATAACTTGCTCTGCAAGGGTCATTCCTGTCTCAATACACTATTTTACAGTTTTGTAGAGCTACAGCCAGTCCCACATTTGAAATGGTTCAGTAAAGAATGCCGTTTTTGGTTGACCATAACCTTCAGTTTTGCAGGGAATAGAACCATACATCGCACTCCCACTTCACATAGGTTTTTTTTTAACCTCACAAAGGATACTCTCATTTATTCCACTGCTGATCTGTAGTCTGAAAAATTGAAACACCTGTTTTCCACTTTGATGTAGCCTAGGGATCTAGCTCTGTGCAATATTTTGCCTCTATCCTTGTAATGCAGTAGACAAACCACTTTTAATCTGAGGGGCAAGTCCAGTGGTGAGCACAAACTAGCACCCTGTGGGTCCTAGAAGAGCAAATAAGGTAGAGTCCAAGGGGTGCCACTTCGGTTGCTAACCAATTTACAACATATCTGATTCCATGCAGATAGGTTCCCCTTGCCTCTCTGAGTGCCTTTGCCCTCGATTGTCCTGAACCAATAGTTAGGGTAGTGGAGAGGCTGGTGGTTCTGAAGCATGTTTCACTCCATTAGGTGCTGGTAACACCCCCAACCTTACCTCATTGAGTGTTGAACCTATATGTGAGGCATAGATGGTGCCCTGATTCCTAGATGAAACATATTCAAACTCTGGGCTATTCATTGGCACAGGCAGATGCCAGTTGAGAATATACATATGTTTATTTATTTGCAGGTTTTTTGACTGTACGGTATTAAGCATCTTTTATTATCAAAAAGCCTGCTTGTGGATCATGCCTAGTTAAAGTTGTTGGTGATGGTTGTTAAATGCTGACATCTACCTCTCCAGGTAAAACAAGCAGAAATGTAGGACTTGGAGAGCGTGCCTTCATCTGTTGACGCCTGGATTAGGGAGGGGAGCCTGCGAGCATATGCCATGGCATGAATACTACGTTTATGTTTAAGATGCATTAAGCATCGCTTGTCAACAAAGTGAAAAGTCTCATCACATACAAAGAGAGGACTTGGACAAGGAATGAAAAGAAGCGATAATCTGTGTTTTTCAGGCCATCCCCACAGCACCTGTATTAGGCAAATGCTTTACATATTGTGAAAGTCTGTGCTAGTGGCATTGCTAGCATTTGCGTTTATTGTTGGTACCTTGCAGGCTGGGCACATGACTGTGTTCCAGTTTTAGCTTTGAAACTCAGTCAACGCAATTATGCAATTATAAGCAAATCGCTTGAGCTTCTTCAGCAGTTACAAACTATAGGCCTGATTTATAGATCATTTTTACACAAATGTATGACCTTAGAACAAGAGCCAGATAGTAATCCCTGCTAACCGTGCCTGCTCCCAAAGTGAGAATTATCAGGAATCAGTTATTGGGTGGGCCAGTATTACGATGGATTAAAAAAGTGCGGCCATGAGGTTCCACTCAAAATGAGGAATTACCAGTAGGAAATGTCCGCATTTCCAAGTAGTTTCTCATTTGCTCCTTATATTTCAACAGGAGACTCCACCACCTGTAAGCAGGTGCAGTTTCCCAGTGATAGACATGAAATCTCTGCGTATGGCATAGTTCCAGGCTGGTAACTCGATTATGAGTATCATCAGAATTAAATGAAACCTCCTATTGATACAAAAATGACCGCATTTGCTAGTGGAAAAACAACATTGCTACCTAATGATTGTACTCATAAATATATTTTCTCACATGTAAATTTACATACGCACAATTTACTACTAGTAGCTCATCTTGAACCGCAGCTAAAGCAGGGATGGGTGTATATAATTCTTTCAACAGTCTAAAAATATACATGTTAAAAGTGCTAAGAACAGGCCTTTATTCCTTATGGTAGTGGGGAAAGTACTATCGCATTGGAGTGAAATGTTGTTGTCCGTGCTTTGTACTATTACCAAAGGGCAGATTAGTGGATTGGGCCATGTGAGTTCCAAACAATGAGAGCCCAAGAAAATATAGAAAACCGAACACAAGGCAAGATTCAATGTCCAAACCATCAAACTTTATTTAATATTAGGAATCATTATAGAATGCAAAAAGGCAATTGGTTTGTCAATTAAAATCAGAATGAAAATGTATAAGTTAAAAGGAAAATCTAAGTATAGGATCAACAAGAGGACTGACATGAAGACTGCCTCATCGGAAAGCAAGGAAAAGTCAGAATGATAGCTAAATACAAACTCATAGAACAGTACTTCATAGGGAGATATTCGACAGAAGTCTCAGAAAAGTTTGGAACACATCCCAAAGGTAGCACATATTTTACTTTCACAGGAGTTGAAAGTCATGCCGTTTGCGTGGTGTGACGTGACACCATAGGTTGTACTAATAAAAGTTACATGACAGAAACTAATCAACATTATAGAGCTTTTATTACTGAATCACGCAAAACAGGTTTACCCTAACAAATTACATTGCATGATTGAACAATATACTATTTGAAAATTAGTAGGAGTACAGTTAAAACAGCAGGCAGCATCAGTCTTACGCATTTGCAACATTACATGACCATCTCTGGCAGTTGTCCTCCGAATCACATCAACTGATACAGTAGAAAGAAACAACACCATAGTAAGATCACATTTTTTACAATTTTATAAAAAAGGAAAACACGGAAAGAGATTGAACTTCAATGTATCTCGAAAGTTGAGATAATCAAGGAGTTTTAGTAAAAGAAATAGACCAATTAGATAATAATTATATAACAGGTGTTAGTATCTGTTTCGTCAAACCACCACCCACATAGCTAAAATATTCACCCATACATGCAATACCTCTTTCAATCATACTTCCCAAGCACCAGTTTACTTGAATGTTTTAGCTTCACAAGCAATATCAGTTATGTTATTCAAATAATTGCTAAATAGCATAGTCTGATCAGGCATACATGTACAACATTGCTGAATCTTCATTACATGCCACACACGACCTCCTTTTGTGAGTACAATATCCAACATCAATCAGTTTTAGATATCAATCTCACCAATTGCAATAATGTTTTAAGTAATCCCTGTTAAAGCAGCTACAGTATTGGTATCTAATCAATCTATTAAAGTAGACAACTGTCTAATCTTCAGATCATTCAAAGTCATACCAATTGGAGTAATCAACACATAAAATATATCATTGAGCACTCAACGAATCCCAGGGGCCTAGTCAGTGACATGGAATTTTAAAATAAGATGTTTTACCACAAACATGATAAATACCAAGAGCCACTACTTCAAACAACAAGAGAGTCAAGGTATACAAAAACACTCTTCTACCCCTAAGGTCAATATTCAAGCAACAACAAAAGAGTGATGTGAACAGAGAGTCAGGATACATTCCCTCTCTTACAATGCCAAATGAGGAATTGTTAGAAAAAGGACAGGAAACCACTAAACCAAGTGAAAGTTACAACACAAATTAGTCAAAAAAAGAACCCTCACTCACCACCTGGTGGTGACATGCTTCATCATGGGGTTCCCACTGGAAGGACCGAATGTCCTCCCAGTGTGCTACTATGCCTGTTTACAGCGGAGCTGGTTCTTTTGTGTGTTGAGATAGTGAAAAACCAAAAAGTGTTAAACGTGTGCAAAATTTAAAAAATGCATAGTTGTGTCTATCAATCACTTTATTAAGAGTCCAACTTGCATTAGTTAAAAACAAGTGAAATTGAGACTTTAAAGAAGGTTTTATAATTGAAAACCCCTACTCCTCTGAAAAATGATTTTTTTTCAACGGAATTATTATTCTAGTTCACTATTTGTTAAATTAATGCATTCAGGTTCAGTGTACTTCTAGTTTGGTACTGTTATTCTGGTTGATCTCTGATCTTATGCTGTTCAGAATCTTTATCATTCAGATCTGTTATCCAGAACTAAGTCATTAGTTATGTTCAAAAGTACTACTAAAGTAATACCAGGAATCCTCATGGCGTGGCACATCAGAATCACAGGAGGAGACATGCCTGTACTTTTGTTGGGTGTGGTGTTTATTCTTAATAGCACCAAAGGAAGAGCATCTGGCCAATTTAACATTGTTGATGTGTACTCTTTTGCTAGCTTTGCTTTCAAAGTAACATTTTTTTCGCAGCTCCCGATGCAACTGAGTGATATCCACAACGGAACTCCTGTTCCACCTTCAGTGCCATGCAGAGCACCCTCATAACCACTATTCTTAAAATATGTCCAATCTATCTGATTCTAAAGAAGTTGGCAAACCAAATCGAGGGATCAAGTCCCTCAACAAAAGCTTGGCTACAGTGTGTGCATACCACCTCTTTGTTGGGTAAGCCTCCACCCACCTGCTCAATAGACAACAACAAAAATGTACTACAAATTATTACAAGGTGGCATTTGCACAAAATCTATTTGTAATCATGTGAAATATCCTTCAGAGTTCCATACATAACTCACTTGTGTCCTTCGTTCAGTTAGTGGGAGGTAATATGCCACTGACAAAGTGCTTCTGCTACAGCTCTAAACTGTAGATTAAATAAAAAAATGTCTTCATGGTGTCAGGCACAGCAAATCTGTTTTCTGTGGACATCCAGAACTCTTTCACATCCATTGAACAAACTGCTTTTTTCAAACTTTTCTTTTGCTCCCCTGGGACCTCATACTGCAGTTCTCTCATCTCCTTTTTGTTTCATATTCTGAAGTTTCATTCATTCCCAAGATACAAGATGCAAGAGCACAGACATTTGCCACTTGATTTACAAAGTTATTTCCTACTGATGCCAATTCATCTCCACTCTAGGGTGCAGCACATTTAAAAACAGCAACCTTCTCTGGAAACTGCAATACCTCAAACATATCTAGAGTTTGTGGCCCATTTCTAATGAGGGTATCACTCATGGAGCGCTCAGAAACCATAATAAATGTCTGAGTAAAGTATATCACTCAATCCCTTGAATCTCCATTTAATTCTGCCGCTTTTGATCAAGTAGGAAGGTTACACAATGTCCACAGTTGTGCAGGCTGCATAAGTTGCTCAAGGAGATTCTGGAAATAGCCTTATTGCTGCAGGATTCAACGTATTACAGTGTTTTAATTAAATGCTGATTGAAATGTGTTCTTCTGCCGGCATAATCTACTAATATTTATTCAAACAATTGGTTGTAAGATTCTGAGTACAAGTGTATGTCAGAAATGTTTCAACTGAACGAGGAACTAGCACTATAGGTGTGTCCTCTCATTATAATTTCTCTTCGCACAATTGCCAGGGAAGTCGCAGCAACCCGATTCATGCACACAGGGAGCACAGTGCAATGGGCCATTTTGCCTCCCCGTGCTTCTGCTTGAGAACTGAACGTGAGCACCCATCCTTCTCATTACAGAATAAATAAATATCGTTCTCATAATTTGACATCATTACAGCAACAGTGCTTCACAAGCTTTGATGATATGGTGCGTGGTCCAGCTCTCCCACAGTTGAGCAACACCCTTTTTGTTGTGGGTGGATAGCTAGTCGAGGTTTGGACAGTCCATTCCTGTGTGTCTAGATTGATAAAAGGGATGAGTGTGTCCTCCCATTCATATCAGAATGTTCATTATTCCATTATTTTTTGAGTATTCCACAACGTAATAAATATAGAAGCAACTTCTATCATGTCCTTTCAGTCATTGGGGTATTCCACAAGGTTGCAGATACCAAAGTAGCCGACACCTATTTTGCCCCCTAGTGGCCCATTGCCAGGGGCTTTCACAAGGCATATAGTTAAAACCGAAAATTAGCTGTGTAAATTCCATAATCAAATGTCCCATGATAATCAAATGGAGCAGTAGATTAGGTTAATCTTGATGTATTTTATCAGTAATATGCTGGTTCTCACGGCTCACAGGAGTCTTGAGACTGGCTTTGGGTAGGGCTCGCTCAGATGGACAGACAGCCTGGACTTCAGGCCTCAGGCATCTAAAACAACTGCCGCATTCACTCAGGAAAAACATCTTGGCTCTGACGTCTCTGGGGTCCACACTGAAGTAGCATTCAGCAGCTAAAGTACCGTGCTTCACAAGCTGGGTTTGAGCTCCAGGAAGGCTTACAAGCATGTATTATACCAAGGCACCAGATCCCTCTCTGGACAGGCACTGTGATCAAGGAAACATTTGGGATCCACTGGTGACAAGAGCCAACCATCCATAGGAACAACCTCACTTCTCTCTGTGTTTTTAGTGGATTCATTTTCAAAATCCTGGAAACCTTCCTTAATTCATTCTCAATCTGGGGCCTGAATTCACAAAGGTGACTGTGAACCACTGGGATTCTGCTGGAGTTTAAAACAATATTGCTGCAGGCCTCAGTATCATGAGGAAACACGTAATCATAATGTCATTAATTTTGTGCAGATCTTGTTCACCATTTCACGCTAGGCTTCTTTATTTGCATGATCGGAGAGTTGCATGGGTACACTAACACTACTTTTAGAAGGCCCTGTTCAAACATTTTATCAGTATGCAGTACAATTCCCTCCTCTCCTACACGAGTAAGCTTGTACTGAGGAGTAAGGTAATACACTGCATTCGTTTCACAGTGATCTGCACTGGCTCTGCAGTCATCTAATCTCTTTTCCTGAAAACGCCCAAACCTCCTGGTTCACAGTATGTCTTAATTCTGCAGGTAAGTCTTCTGCTATAAAACTGAGAACATTTAACCCTCAACTCCTATGATTTTATTTTGAAATGAGAGTCCTCATCACTTGTCTGAATGTAAAACCCATCTGGTGTACAGTAAATTATGCAATTCTGTTTGTAGAGTAAGTCACCTCCTAACAGATTAACTGGACTTGCTGTCTCTTTATGAATGTGTGATTATTCATAATTGGACCTGTATTTACCGGGACATTGGCTAACAACTTATAAGTCACATGTTATTTGAAATACTTACAACTTGGACTTCTTTTAGCAAGAGGAGTAGGCTGGGAACCTCCAACAATCTAGCTGCAGAGCGCATTACACCTGTATCAAGCAAAACTGATACGAGGTAGCCAATACCTTCTTCTTCTAGAAATGACACACTCTGGCCTGCCTCTAGGACTCCTCTAAGCATGCAACCTCCCCCACAGGCACAGTCATTGTGCCGAACTCCGTCCAGCAGGAACTCCGAGGGTACTTGCAAATTGTGAAAACTCATCATTAATGGCTGAAGGTCATTGCTGAAATATAAAACTGAGTTGAAAACACTCCATAACGTTTTGTGGCATAAATGAAGCTGGAGGTATATTCCCACTGAACTGCTTTGGCTTCCGCATGTTCTGCACAAATGCCGGTATGCCTGGGCAAGTAGCTGTACCATTCAGTCTGCAACATCTGATTTATATTTTCCTGCATTGGTGGAATCATGTGTGAGTCTTTTTGAAAACTATTTGTATAAAACTTTCACTATAGTTTTCAATGGCTAGACTTTCCAAATATATGATAGGGGCTATTTCTCATGTGTTTCTTATTATCATTCAGATTAGGCATGTTGTTCTCAAAGTCTCTTCCTCTGCCACAAGGATGACCATTTCCCCCTTGCACTAACTGCACACCATTGCCTTGTGCATTAATGCCTTGCATGTCAACATCAGTACAAGCATGAAAACCAGGCCCATCTCGATCAAAGGCTACAGACCAGCCAGAACGACACAGCTAGACTCATCCTGGATCTCCTGCTTCGCACCCGCACCTCCCCACTCATGAAACACTACTGCCAGTTCAAGATCCTCACCCATGTGTTCGAGGCCCTGCATGACTCTGGGCCTGCGTACATCAACCACTGCCTAAAATACCACACACCCTACAGACACCTATGTTCTGCCTCTCTCGTGCTGGCCCACGCTCCCTGGTTAAGAAGCTTCAGATCAGGAGGACGAGCTTGCACTCTTCGATATTGACTGACTAAAACCAGATGCCTGCAAACCACCTTAACCACAATCACTATTCTGGAAAAGCCATCATAATTTTCTCTTTTGTTGATTTTTTCTTAGCAACAAAACAATCACAACAATACTTCCCACAGTCCAGATTCTCATTCAAAGAATTAGCCTGGCAACACATCACATTTCACCGAATATGCACATTAATCCCTAGACCCAAAACCAACACAAAACCCAAAACGAATCCAATTCCACTATACTATCAGTAATTCTATAGTAGTCTCTCATAATACTCATGCACTGATTCACCTCCATCACTCTCATGATCTTTTACCAATTTAAGTGTTTTTGAGAATGCTTGTTTTCAAATGTTCAATGACCTCCTGTACATATTTTAGGTCCTAAGTAGACCTTTCAAAGGTGTGTATGCCTCTCATGCAAAAAGGGAAGCTTCACTATAATCACATGGTAGCAGAGTTGTTTGCAGTATCAGCCATCAGGGTTTAAGTCTTTAAATTCCCAACACTCTCTGACTTTCAAATAGCATGTAAATATGTGATTTACTATGTCCTTTTGAGAGAGCATTTGTGATTTTTCAATTTTATTTTACTCGCATCATCTTATTTTCTTTATGTCATCATTATCATCATATCTCAGAATTATTACTACGCCTATGAGTAGTTACATTTTAAAGAACTGAGAAACATTTCTAAAGATTGTCCAAACATACAGAAATCTCATCTTCACTTCTGTTGTATTACATTTAGGACCCTATTGTAATGTTCCCAATTCATGCCCTTATATAGGTATAAATCACCATATCCTTATAAAGGCATAAGAATCCTAACCATATTTAGACATAGCTCATGCCGTCCAAATACGGCAGGGCTACCTCCACTAGTTCCGAAAGAATACAACGATTTCTTGGAAAACTCGGCTTCAGAAGCTAGGGACTTCCCCTTGCTCGAAAACTGACTTGTCCAAGAACTCATGGAGTTTTCAAAGAACCGAGACTCTTTGATGATGTTATTATGTTCACCTTTACATCAAACTCGGTACCTTCAAAGTATAAATATGCCCACACGTGCCATAGCAAACACACAGTGGTTTGGAGCAGTTCGACTATCTACTTGCCCAACGCGCCCTGCCACTGCAAGTGCCAAAGGAATCCGACCCTCCAGCAGACGAGAGAGACGCTGTCTTTTCTCCTGCCAAGAAATCCAGCTCCAGTGTTTCCAAGCTACCCTTGTGGGTTGTTGGGAAATCGAGTCCTGATCCTGACCTTCTTCATTCCAAATCAAGGTACAGAGCTGACTAGACCCTAAGAGAAATCTTGGACAGATTCTTGGCAAAGAATACTGAATTTATGCTACACCTCACTTACTTCTTCCCTCGTACTAAACTTAGGTTAGGTACATCGGGGTAGGCGTATTTTAGAAGCACCAGTTGAGTACTTTTTAGCCTTTGTTATTTATGTATGCATTTATCCATGGTTTAGGAACCATACAATGCTCCTACAGTATTATTTTATTCTACTCTTTTTACTGTATGCATTATATTTTGCATCCAGTTTTACGATTGTAGCAGTTTATTACTTATGCTTGAGAAAGAAGACTGTTCAATAAATCCTTGAATTGAAAACACCTGTCTCTCTATTTCTCTGCACCTCTGGTGGAACGAAGCATGCACGATTGACTGAGTGAAATATCTATCTATTGTTTCCACGACTCTGAAGATCAGTTTTATCTTGGGGAAACAAAGTTGTCATGTTTATGCGGTTTTCAGAAACTAAAACCCTTCTTGTGAACTCGAGAAAGTTTCTAGTGACCTCTAAGCTAGCACAATTAAGTCTAATATATTCGATAGAGACCTAGTAGACCTAAGTCCTATGTCACATCTATAGGTTATATTATTCCAATGGGGAGGGCCTATTGGGAATATAGGAACTATACTACAGTTCAACCCATTCTGCAGCTGAATACAAGGGTGTAATGTAAAGCCCTTTATTTCCCCTTCGTGCGGGGGAGGGGAAAGTCCAAACTTCTGGTCATAGAAGATCCCGTCCGCACTACTAATATTTTAATTTTACTCCATGGCCTTGTCAGCTAAGTCACTGCATTAATGCATTTGGCCCAGTGCCTTAGGGAAGAGGAAACAATATTCTTGGCCCACCCATAGCCATGGAGGTCCACTGGTCATGGGGAGTGGGTCCTCAACAATCCATGTTTCATGTAACGGAAGCCACTGCAAAAGTGGGCTGAGCACCATTTCTTAGAGAAACAATGTTCTTGGGCTAGGTGCCGGGCTGTCTCCTTGCTAGGTTGGTTAAGATGGCGGGTATGCTAGGTCATATG
Organism: Lissotriton vulgaris; assembly: GCF_964263255.1. Taxonomy (NCBI): domain Eukaryota; kingdom Metazoa; phylum Chordata; class Amphibia; order Caudata; family Salamandridae; genus Lissotriton; species Lissotriton vulgaris. Next base: position 17,455 of record NW_028250120.1, read on the forward strand.
TGCAGGGGTGCCGCATGTGTAAGCCATTGCATATGTGAGCCTCAGATTCTTCTTGGTTAAGTTAAAACAGTGCTTTCTGAACCATGCGCCTGACAGTGGCCATTTTATGCCTAGCTTCTTTGTCAATCTCATCCAGTCTTTTGTTCTTCCACCCAAACATTGCTATCACTCTTCTGCCTTTTTTCGCTCCCTCTAGTCTTATTTTCTCATTCTGGACAGGCTCCCTCTGTCATGCTGTAAGAACAACCAGGGCCAAGCTCTATACTCACCACCTCATCTTCCAAATTATTGAGTCTTTTCCATGTGTTTTTCATCAGTCAGTTAAACATAATAATCTTTGCATTTGACCATTTACATTAACCTGCTCTGGCTGGATTTTTTCACCTAGTAATTTTGGGGGAGTTTGTGCACTCCTAACTGTCGATGATATTTTCAATGAGTTTTAAATGCACTTCTAACTAAAATCCTATCTGCGTGCTATGCTTGACATATGCCTGCCTCGCATGTACTATGTAAATTGTAGTGGCCAAGTTTGCATCACCTGGACTCAAGCATGCACCACTATTTTGATATACTTCATTTTCTACTTAGTTTTGTATGTTTATATGTTTTTTTAAATACAATTAATTTTCATTTACTGTTTTTACATTATAAAAAGGAACGTCTGCATCGTTTCTGACATTTATTTTACAAAAAACAAGTTTGGTTATTTTTCATAAACAGTAAACCAAACTTCTGTAAATAAACAGGTATAAATTGATGAATCTTTGCCCTCGCCCAATGCATTTCGGGACAGGCAGTCCCTTCATCAGGGGAAAAAAAAACTGTGAATCAAAATAGACAATAAGCTATCCTTGCTCACACATAGGCATTATGTACAGCAATTTAAATGTCTGTTCTGTCATGCCACTAAGTGAATTCATGATGTTTAATACTTAGTCAGTGCATCTTCCAAGAGGTGTAACAATTAATCAAAACCGTAGTCATAATGTGTAGTCCAAGTCAAAAATTCCAAATTGGGTGATTAGATTACACAAACTTGACCTTCAAAGCTCCCTAAATGCAGCGTGTCCACACTTTAAATGCATCAAACTCAGGTTTTGCCTTTCCTAAGATGACCCAGTATAGAAAGGTATGGCCTCCACCTTAAGTATGCCGATTTCAAAGGAATCTTAACATTGCAGACTCAGAACCGGCCCCTACAGCCACCCGCCCCAAAAGCAGAACACCCCCAAACAGGCAAAAAGCAAAAATGGGCCTACCTTCAATTCAGTCCAAATACGCTGTGCAGCTAGGTCATAACTCCACTTTTCCACCATGGATTTCCTGAAAAACAAATGCAATCAACATTAAACTTAGCCAGCAGTGCTCTCAGACCCCAAAACCCACCCACAAAAACCTAGAAGCCCCCCAAACAGCACCCCAAAGACAGGCAAGTGAGCAAAAATGCAAAAACTTTGTCACCTCCGATTTTCTCCAAACCACTTTTATCCGGTATTAGACCTTCCCAGCAATGCCCCCAGACCTGTCAACCCACGCGAAAACAAGTAGTAGACCCCCAAACAGCCAAAAAGCAAAAATACAAAAAAATGGGCACTCAGAATTATTTTGGCCTCTGCAGCTAGGCCCTAACTCCCCTTTGCCACCATGGATTTTCTCCAAACCACTTACAATCAAAAGTATCCATACCCAGCATTTCTCCAACCCTCCCAATCACCAGGAACCCCCGAAAGAAGGCCCCCAAAAACACTAAAGTGAGCGAAATTCCTGAAAATGGAAACACTTTTTCACCTCCGATTTGGTCCAAAACACTTGATTCCAATATTAGACCTTCCGAGCTATGCCCCCAGACCCCTGCAGCCACCCGCCCAAAAGCAGAACACCCCCAAACAGGCAAAAAGCAAAAATGGGCCTACCTTCAATTCAGTCCAAATACGCTCTGCAGCTGGGTCATAACTCCACTTTTCCACCATGGATTTCCTGAAAAACAAATGCAATCAACATTAGTCTGTGCCACCAGTGCTCCCAGACCCCAAAACCCACCCACAAAAACCTAGAAGACCCCAAACAGCACCCCAAAGACAGGCAAGTGAGCAAAAACGCATAAACTTTTTCACCTCCGATTTGGTCCAAAACACTTGATTCCGATATTAGACCTTCCGAGCTATGCCCCCAGACCCCTGCAGCCACCCGCCCAAAAGCAGAACACCCCCAAGCAGGCAAAAAGCAAAAAGGGGCCTACCTTCAATTCAGTCCAAATACGCTCTGCAGCTAGGTCATAACTCCACTTTTCCACCATGGATTTCCTGAAAAACAAATGCAATCAACATTAGTCTGTGCCACCAGTGCTCCCAGACCCCAAAACCCACCCACAAAAACCTAGAAGACCCCAAACAGCACCCCAAAGACAGGCAAGTGAGCAAAAACGCAAAAAAAAATTTTTTCAGAGGACTAGGGGTTTTCAATTATAAAACCTTCTTTAAAGTTCCAATTTCACTTGTTTTTAAGTAATGCAAGTTGGACTCTTAATAAAGTGGTTGATAGTCACAACTATGCATTTTTTTAATTTTGCACACGTTTAACACTTTTTGGTTTTTCACTATCTCAACACACAAAAGAACCAGCTCCGCTGTAAACAGGCGTAGTAGCACACTGGGGGGACATTAGGTCCTTCCAGTGGGATCCCCACGATGAAGCATGTCACCACCAGGTGGTGAGTGAGGGTTCTTTTTACGACTAGTTTGTGTTGTAACTTTCACTTGGTTTAGTGGTTTCCTGTCCTTTTTCTAACAATTCCTCATTTGGAATTGTAAGAGAGCAAATACCAAGAGCCACCATATACCCCCTGCTAACTATATAACTATAAGTGCATTCAGGGTGCCGTGGCTACAGTGTGTTGCGGAATGACTGACTGGTGAAGGAGCTCCGCAGGCCAGGCTCTGCAATCCGGCTAATACCATCCGAAAAACATGAATGTGCTAGCTGACATTCATCGTACCGAAAGCTGGTCCTGTCTGGAGTACCTGGCTGAAATTTGGCTACCCGATAACGGCAAGAACCTGCAGTATCAGAAGGCGACGAAGTGCGGTGATGTTTGGGAAAATAGCCGCCGGGCTGTGAGACACGTCCGACTGCTGCTCGCTCGCGAAAGGAGGGGGAGGTGACAAACTGGCCACCTGATATGAGTATGGATCCACAGCGAGCTGAGGAAGGCTGCGAGGGCTGGTGGCTTGCCCATAACTACCCGAGAAGAGAAAGGCAGAGAGGGCTGCTGATCGCCCAGTCGGGCACTGGCGGATGGAAAGAGGACACTACTGCACATCATCAGAGCAACAAGGTGTAATGAGACTCAGCGGATTGCGGTGTCCAGGCGCATTAAGGAAGTAGAGGAGAGTTGGAGACTGTTAACGAGGTGGCTGCCCCCGGAGCCTGCGGAAATGAGGTGAGTGCAGTGGGGACTGCTTGCTGGGTTGGGGCTGAGCAGACATGCGTAGTGCGGGCTTGGCCTCATCTGGCAGTATTGATTGTGGGGGCTGGGTTTGGTGGCGCAGGCCGGTTGGATCCGGCTGAGTTTCAGGCCCACGTCTGCTCTCCTCCCATAGGGGTGATCCTGTCGGTACTGTCCAGTGCGGCTGGGTGACTGCAAGAGGGCTAAGGGTGAAGTCTGGCTCCCACGGTGAAATATCACGGGGGATAGCTAGGTGGCGTGCGTGCCTGCTGGGTCTCCCGTCCTTGGCTGGAGGGTCAGACTGGACCCCTAATGGTACAGCTCTGAGAGGCGTGCAACTGGAGTGAAACTGGACTGTGGCTCTATCTGTTAGCTCAGTAAAAAGCACAAATATACGCTGCATTGCCTGACAAAGTCTATGAAACCGGATTGGACACTGAAGGTCCCCCCTCATAAATGTAATTAACAGTCAAGAGAGACTAAGGGAACCAGTTGGTGCCGTTGTCACTTCTGGTTGTGGTGTCACAATCATGTCGACCCAACGCCGCAGCAGGCCATAGGAGAGAATGCTGGGGTCACATATAAAGTCTGAATTCCTGCTGCTGAACAAAAATCTACAGGTACACAAGAAGAAGAGGAGTCAAACTGTTTGGGGCGAGGCTGCAGAGCCCCACCTGTGAACGTTTGCCGACAGGGGTCAGATTTGGGATTGTGCATGGGGAAAAGGTCTGGCACAGCGTGAGCACAGTATACGAACTAACTCGTCTGTCGGCACCAGTACTACCATTGTATCATGGGAAAGATGGACCCCAAGCAACCCAAGATCCTATTCGATAGTAATCGAAACATGCGCACAATGGATTCCACATCGGAGCAGGGTGTTGCGCAGGGGCCACTTGAAAATGCAAACAATCCAGAGGAAGACATGCGATCTATATTATTAAAACTATTGATAATAAGATTGGTGGGCTTACATCCCGACTAGACGCAGTACAGAAAAAGGAAGACACCCATGAGACCCAACTGGATGTACTTGAGAACAGATTGTCTGACTCCCAGGACTCTCAGGCTGAATCCAGGACACAGGTCCTAAACATGGAAAAAGGGCTGGAAGTAATAAGAGCGAAAAATGAAGATTTAGAAGAGCATTCCCACCGGAACAACCTTTGCATAATCGGCCTTCCGGAATCGACAGCCAGAATATGTAGCCCTTCATCGATAACCTGTTGCATGAATTGTTTGGCTCGGTGCTCTCACCAGTCATGATAGTTGAAAGAGCTCATCGATCACTTGGCCCCGCTCAAAACCGGGTGCGCCGCCGCGCCTGATCCCTGCACAACCCCTAAATTGTGTAGACAGGGATGTCATTCTTCGAGAAGCAAGAGCCAAGAGTCCCATTACTCATAAGGGTAAAAATCTGTCCTACCCGGACTACTCCCCACCGGTGGAGGCCGCCAGCAGGGACTTTGTGCCAGTGAAAAGGCTTTTACAACCTGCCTTAATTTCTTATGCAATGTTATATCCTGCTAAATTGAGAATCACGATGCACAAACACACTTTTTTACGGACTCTAAGTCGGCTCTGAAGTTCATGAAACACATTTACCCTAGTAAGACTTCTCAGATCGTTTCAAAGAGTTCCATTATAAGGACGGATCCTAGTGACACTGATTAGTAGCTGATTGTATTTTTGAGGCATGGGGCTGATTACTAATGAGAATGAATCATTGGACACATTCAAAACTGCTCAGTTTGGTGCTGGAATAACAGAAGGGTGTAGAGAAAATCTCATATCTAAGCTAGTACTAGGTTTTTTGGTAATGTTATGCTGAGCGCAGTTGGGTTCTCCGTTACAGCAGCCTGGCCACCCCGCCATCTGATGGTTGTTTGCCGCCATTTGCTCCCCCCACAGAGAACTCCCATTTGTTGGACCTCTTTCAATGAGGACGGGTGACAATGTTTGGGAGGGTGGAGGTTTTGTATTCTCAACTGAATGGGGAGGTTGTAGAGGGAGGGGGGCGGTAGGGGTTAATTTTGATGTGTTGAATCACTATTTAATTGTTGTGTTTTGGATGATTATTCATTACTGACACCAGGAATGGACATGCATCTTTGCTGAAGTGTGCGATGATTGCCAGTTCAACGATCCAAATGTGATCAACAGTGCTAGAAATGGACATGGGTGAAGCCTACAGACTTCTAACGTGGAACATTAGAGGGCTGAACTCCCTGAAAAAAATTAGCTTATCTGAATTAGCATGGCACTCAAATTGCCTTATTGCAAGACACAAACCTGACCAGGCTAACAGATCGGAACATTGCACTCAAATGGGCTGGGTTCAAACTAGCCTCATCATACTCTTCTTACTCAAGAGGGGTAGCTATCTTGATTAGAAAGGGAGTGGCATTTACACAGCTAAGGACACACATAGATGATGAGGGGCGCTGTGCAATGGTTCAGGGTAAATTAGGGAACTCAGTAGTCACTATAATAAATACGTAAGGCCCCATAGCTGATGAGCCAGAAGGGTTTCTGAGAATTTAGAGTATACTGAGAGACTGGCAGGAGACTGCTATCATATGGGGGGGGGGGAGATCTTAACACCTGTTTGGACCCTAGCCCACACAAGGGTGGCCCGGAGTGTTAATAATGCTATACTGGAATTTGAACTGGCGAATATTTGGAGGCTGCGAAATGGCACTGCCAAGGAGGGAACACATGCCACACCAGCACATAATAGCTGGTCTAGGTTGCATTACTGGCTTCTTAGTGAGGGCGCAAACGAGTGGGTTACTGTTGTTGCGAATTATCCACGTACCTTGTCCGATCACAACCCAGTGCAACTGGTTCTTCGGATTCCAAAGTCAGTGCATCAACCCTTTACATGGCGGTTTTGTCTGGAGGCATTGCTGGAACCCCTTTATAATGATACTATACGTACAGCAATAGATCACTACTTTGAGGTTAACAAGGGTACTGTGGACAGTGCCGCTACACTGTGGGAAGCCTTTAAGATGACGATTCAGGCAGTTTGCATCAGTACAATTGCCAGAATATTGAACGATCTTTGAGCCCACTTTGCCAAAATAGAGGCCACGCTCAAGACCCTAGAACGTAAGTACATAGAAACCCCATCCACCGACACACTCTCACGCATTCATGAATTAGTTGTGGAATATAACACAGTAGCAGAGTCGGAAATTTGTTATGTTTTGCGCATGCATGTTGCCCGTAGGTATGGAGAGGTGGTAGACCGGGTCATAACCTCGGTGAAAACATTAGAGCGAGAACAGTTCATCAGCACATAGATAAGATAACGGACTCTCAGAGAAACATTATAATCCATTGGATGTAGTGGACCAGTTTTAAAATTATTATACTAAAATGTGCACCTCTAAGGGTTCCAGAGTCCGCTGGGAAGGAATATTTAAATGACATTGCCTGTGTGTGGTTGGCATATGGTCACCGGGAGTACCTGAGTCCACCAATAGATGAGGCGGATATAAAAGCAGCAATAAGCGCCCAACCAAATGCAAAGGTGCCTGGGCCAGATGGTGTAACCATAGAGTTTTATAACACTTATGAAGATCTTCTCACGCTATACCGATTGCAGATGTATGCTGAAGCACATGAAGCTGGTGTTCTGCCCCATCACTTCACCAGGCATTGATTATCACACTGCTAAAAAAAAGATAAACCCTCTGACGTATGTGACTCCTATCGCCACTTCCCTTTATTAACATTGATGCAAAAATTCTCGCAAAAATCCTTGCCACCAAACTCCAGCCCTTGATGCCATGCCTGGTCCTACCGGACAAATCGGGCTTTATACCAGAGCGGTCCACATCCCACAACCTAAGGACCATATTTGCAATGATGCTTGTTCTGGACCCGAGTTTACATGTGGCAGCTGTTATGATGGATGCGGCTAAAGCTTTCGATTCCAATCAATGGAATTACATGTTTTACATCCTGGAGTGCATGGGGCTGCCACTAGTCTTTATAAAATGGGTGAAGATACTCTATGCTGATCCTTCGGCCAGAGTCCGAGTGGGAGGTTTAACGTCTGAGCCATTCGCTATTAAACGCGGTACCCAACAGGGTTGCCCTCTGTCACCATTGTTGTTTGCCTTTTCATTGAGTCCTTGGCGTGTGTGATATAGCAGAGACACAGAGAAACCGCTCTAAACTTTAATCACTGCCCAGTCGGCATATCACTTTATGCCGATGACATGGTGCTATTTATTAGGGAACCCGCTCGCTATCTGTCGCAGCTGTTACGAGAATACATTAGGTTTGGATTGATGTCTGGCCTAAGTATTAATTGGGATAACTCCATTATTATTCCTCTGACAGCAGCCACGCCTCCACCAATTATGGAATACCTGATGGTTTGGACCACAGATCCGGTCAAATACCTTGGGATCTGGATCATCAGGACCCAAAGGTTGTTATAAGGGAAATCTACGGGCATGCCTGTGGCTCATTAGACCAACACGTTGATAAATGGTTAGCTATGCCACTGTCCCTGGTGGACCGCATTGCACTCACAAAAATGGTGGTATTGCCGCGTTTTTTTGTATCTGTTTTCTAACATTCCGATACAATTGACAAGAGGGTTTCTCAACGCTTATGAACATCATTGCTTCGATTGATCTGGGGAGATAGACGGGCTCGGGTGAGTTGGGCTACCCTTACACTGGACTATGCCAAAGGGGGATTCAGTGCTCCGGACCTATATATTTATTATCTAAGTGCCCAAGCACAATATGCATATTTTGGGTTTATTCCACATACGCACACCCCTCATGTTGCAGTGGAAGATGGAGATGCCTCCCCTACCCCTTTGCACAGTTTAATCACACACACGAGACGAGGTATCCCGAGGTATCCCAAAAATGGAAATAAACACAATACAATCTACAGTAGCAGCGTTGCAGGCGATAGGGCAGCTAGCCAACAAATGACCTATATACGCTCCAGCGATGTCCCTGGAACACCATACGGCAATATCGGTGACATAGGAGGCAATGTGCCTGCTTAGGAAGGCAGGTTTGCAGACCATACAAGACATATATCGGGGAGGTACTTTTCTCACTCCTGAGACTCTGTAGTACATTACTAACCCTACACTGCTGTTTCAGTTCGTAGTCCACAGACTGAGGCTCTGACGCTTCATTTCTTACAATTAGTGTTGACCACCACCACATGGAAAAAGTTAATCACTAAATCATATAGGGCAATCCACACAAATTAGTGGCCTAGACAGGAGCCTTGAGCGGTGGAATGATAAATTGACCCCCCTTGTGTCCTTGGCAAACTGGGAGCATGTGTGCAGTCCAACTAGTAAGCTTACCCCAAATGAAAATCTATGCATCATACAATTCAAATATCTACATCAGATATATTACATACCCCTTCGATTGCACCGCAATGGATTGCGAGACTCTAGCAGGTGTAGGCGATGCAGTCAATTGGATGCTGATTTTTTGCATCTTGCGTTGGACTGCGTGGAAGTGGCAAGCTACTGGAGATATGTTGTGCGAGATATAAAAGAAATGTCTGGGTCAAAGATACAATGTACACCTCTGGTGTGTCTTCTGTGTTGTGCTCCTCATGTGAAAGGGGTCATAGGAAAATGTAAACGTATAGCCTTGTTTATGGCTAAACGCAGGGTCAACTAAGAAGGAAACAATCTCCTTGTAGTGTGCACTGTTCCTGTAGGAAAAGAATCCCTTTTCCAAAATGTTATTGATCATTAAACCAATAGTTTACAACACTAGACGTCTAGTATAACTGATCACTGCGCGGTGGAAATGGCAATCGCTCCTGCTAAGTATTTACCTTTGTGTCCGGTCGTACCGTTGCTTCGATTCCAGAGGGTCTTGTCGATCCTATTGCATGTACGCGTAAGGATACTATACAGAAATTTAAAGAGTTCCTCGCGAGGAACGTATGCCGAGGTGCTGATGGCAGTTCGTCTATTGAGCAACTATCAACTATGGTTTTCTATTCAATACGAAATGTGTAAATAGAACAAAAGTGCAGCAAACAATTCTAGTTTGAAAATACAATGATTGTTGACTCTCATGACAAATGCTTGTTATAGACCCACAACAATGATGCTTGTGTCTCTATGAAATGTTTGATTATAGTTTCTCTCAGTGAAAATTAAACAATACAACGTGTTGTAAACTATTGGTTTAATGATCAATAACATTTTGGAAAAGGGATTCTTTTCCTACAGGAACAGTGCACACTACAAGGAGGTTGTTTCCTTCTTAGTTAATCCTTTGTAACTTGTGTGCTAGCCAACCCATTTTTGTAGTGTAGCACCCTTGTTTAGATAGTCAAATTTAGAATACACTTAACGTTTGAGTGCTCCTCTTTTTTTCCTTTTTTCTAAACGCAGGGTCGCCATAACATGGGAGAGAAAGCAATTACCGAAAGTTGAACACTGGATTAAAGATCTGGTATATTGTAAAGAAAATTTGGAACTATATGCAGAGGAGCGACCAACGTCATCTAGGCCCAAAGATATATGGGAGCCATTGCAGCTGTTTCTTTAGCAGAAGGCCATAGCGGACTCGCAGAATGAAGTGGGTTAGATGTGATATAGAAAAGAAATCTGTCACTCTAGATGTACACTGGGAACATTATGATGCTATGTAATCATTTCCCCCTAGGCTGTTTAACAATCACAAAATGTTTATGTTTTTTTTTTGTTTTCTTTTTGATTGGTATGATTTGCTTTGGATGGGTTTATATGAAAACTGCCTTGTACAGTAGTGCTGTTGATTATATTTTGAAGTACAATCAAAAGAGTTTAAAAAAAACTATAAGTGCATTTATTCATTTCAATCATTTCTGAAGCTTACCACTCATCATGTTTCTTATGTGTCATGTATCATGCATCATAATTAATTCTAAGTCTAGAATACATTGTTGAATTTCTAAATCTCAGCTTCTTCTCCTAAATGAGTCTCTCTCTCTTCTAAATCATTTCTACTAATTTTCACTCTCATTTCATTAACTTCTCTGATAGAATTAAGCACCATATCGGTCAAATTACAGAAACTATTCTCATTAGTCATGTTAGAGGATCAGTGAACCAGGTAATAGGTCTATTTTTATTGTTAATGTGAACCAAATTCCTAATCCCAGGCAGCTTCCGTATTGGCAATTCACAGCCTGCCTCAAACTCCACCAATATTTTGTGTTTCAATCAAATGGAAAAACATACACTACACTACAATGAGATACCCAAAGGGAGGTGCAGATATGTAAACCCTTTGCACCAGAAGTAGGTAAGTATGTAGAATTATAACATTTGGAGACATTTGTAATATTTTTGTACTCAGAAATTAAACTCTTTACGATTCTCAAAAGAAACATCTTATTATGACTAGCTGTTATAGTAGTTCTATGATGTATTTACCTTTATCTTCAGAACAATACCTACCAGGAGTGTATATACAACTATTGTTAGAGCTAAATAAAATGTTCTACTGCTTAGCCATCTTCTTTATACAAACATTCTCAAAAACGAAAATTAAATCTCTAACGGGTGCAAAAAATGCAAAACAAGTTCTTCTTCAAAAAATATCTTCAGTTCTCAAAAGTTGTTGATGTAAGCAGATCCAGGCATATGGGGTCTAGTTCTTAAGTCCAATGTACCTAAGGATGCTTAAGGTACAAAACCATTATTCTTCAAAATAGGCATTAACTAGTAAACAATGCAGGCATGCAGAAGAAAATCTCAAATTCACTTTGGAATCTAGAGCAGGGTTTCCAAACTGTGGATTCTGACCCACTGGTCAGTCGCCAGCCAATTTCTGGTGGTTCGTGAAAGAGAAATAAATAAAGATGTCTTTACATTTTGTAGTTATCTTGTCACATTTGCTGCGCTTCAATGACACTGTTCAAATGTCAAGCTATGTTTTCTGACAAATTGCTACTTCTTCTTTTAAGGTAATGAGTGGTGTTTACTTTTCTTTCTCTGAATGAAAAGTGAGAAGATCTTTTAGATTGAACTATGTTTTACTCTTGATGGGGCACAGGGAGTATGAAAGGACAGGCTGTAGATTATCATTGTTTTGTAACACACAATAAAGGGGCTGATTACGATGTCGTTAGGAAAGTCAACATATGGGATTCGGTATTGCAGAGTCCGATTCGGAACGCTTATTTGCGACCGAATCGTACACATTTACAAACAGCCGATTGCGATGCCCTGAAGCCATTCAGGTTGTCTGAATCAGTTCCGAATCATACAGCTCTATGGACACGGTTTCCGGTGGCGTCCAGTTGGAGCCCAAGGGACCTCTCTTCCCAGCCATGCACCATGAGGTGCCTGCCACAGGGTGCAAGGTTTTGCCCAGCCACCACTTTTTTCAAAGGGAGCCTGTCTTCTCATTCAGAACAGAGGCTCCCATTGAAGTCAATGCAAATCTGACCGACCCAAAGATGTTGGGAAGCATGGTAATCGGTGCTTCAGACTCGCAAAACCCCATTCGTTTGGAAAAGATTCCGAGACCCATTTGTTTGGAACAGTTTCCGAATGGCATCGTAATCGGCCTCAAAATGTAAATACTGATAAATAAACTACATATTCTGTAATATATAAACAGCTAGGTAAGCAAATATAAAGCTCATTTCTTTAGTTATTCTGAAGTGTATTGGAAACAAACCCTTGTATGTAGTACCAAGCAAGGTGTTTTTACTTCAGAAATCCATTTCAACAGAGTACAAGATCACAATATGTGATCATATGCACTCATCCCGGGGGGCGTGGCTTGGGCGCCGATGGCGATGGTCGCCTGAGAGCTCGGCTCCGGGACTGAGCCCGGGATTATCCTGTAAATCGGAGGCCGTGGGGCACCCTAACCCCCGCAAACTGTTGATCGGCCCGACGGGGACCTGCCGGGGCACTTGGCGCAGTCCGACCGTGTGGTGACCCGGCGGAAAATTGAAGTTTTGTGGAACCGCGGAGTGCGACCCAACATGGCGCCCGGACTTCATTGTCCCCTTGGCCGGGACCATTAGACTGGAGGAGCATCACTAGCAGCGGCGCACCCTCCACCCTTCCGTCTCCCTGTGATATGGGGGTCTGGATATCGGTCTGATTGGACTCTGACAACGGGGATCGCACCTAGATGGTCGGATGCCCTCGCTATAGCGGATCCCGGCATGCGGACGCCTGGAGGCCCTGACCGTAGCGCCCACTCCCTGCACCGCACTTGGCTGCATCTCCCTGACCGACCCACTCCCATGGGAGGCACAACCCTTTGGCGCCACAGAGTCTCCGGAGGAGTTGGTGACCCTCATTCCGGGACCTCATCAGCCAAACGGGCCTGCCCGACCCGGCGCCGATTGTCTCCGCCTCCTCCTCGGTGCCCTCAGACGACGTGGTGGTGGCGCGAGCCGAAGCTGAGAAGGTCCAACAGGCCCTGGAGACGGGGATCACCGGCACTCGCCCCGAAGACCAGCAACCGGGAGAGACATAGCCGACGCCCGCACTCGGTGTGCTTCCGGCGACATGGGGAAACCTAGGGGAGCCAAGGGGACTACCCCAGCCGCCTCAGACTCGGAGACCCCGGACAAAGAGGGACGTGGAGACCCGGAGAGTTCTGGTGGTGCACCAATGCAGCAGCAATTTGACCGCGTCTTGGAGGCGATTGCGACCACACGCTCAGCCCTCCAGCAGGACATTGCCCAGGTGGCGACGAGCCTAGGCCTCCTTAGAGCGGACCACGGCAAGCTTTCGGATAGGGTCAAGGAAGTGGAGAGCTCAGTGAAAACCTTGGAGCCGGCGCAGCGAACCTTGGCCGCGACTATGAAGGATGCCCTGTCCCGGATTACTGCCCTGGAGCAGCGAGCGGAAGATGCGGAAGGCCGTAACAGGCGAAACAACATTCGTGTGGTGGGCCTGCCGGAGAAGATTGAGGATGGCGACATGGTGGCATACTTGGAAGCCTGGCTCCGATACACGGTGGCCCCGGAGGGTCTATCCTCCTTCTACACCCTGGAGCGAGCTCATAGAGTCCCAGCGAGGCCACCACAACAGGGCCGTGCCCCGCGACCGGTGGTGGCACGGTTATTGCACTTTCGGGACAGAGACCTCATCCTCAATACCGCCAGACATAATGGCCCATTCAAAGTGGCGAACAGCCAGGTGAACATCTTCCCGGATTACACCTATGAAACCCAACGCAGGCGGTTTTCATTCTTGGCAGTCAAGCGCGAGCTCCGGAGCGAGGGCATCCAATACTCGCTCCTATTTCCTGCAAGACTCCGCATAATTATAGATGACAAGACTCAATTCTTTGATACCCCGGAGGATGTCTGTAACTGGCTTGAACTCTATAGAGCTGGGAAAGATGGCTTTAGCTCCTCATCTCAGCTGGCGGCGGAGCCGGAGCAGAGACGGCGGTCCAAAAGGATTCGGAGTCGCCGTGGCCGATCAGGCGGACCCTCAACTGCGGAGACATCGACGGAGCGAAAGGGAGTGCTGGAGGTGTTATCTGCGCTGTCTGGCTCACGAGACGGTGCCATTGAAGAGGAAGCGGACCCTGGTGACGAGGGGGCACCGACGGACTCCGAGGAATCGGTGACTGATAGCGTCCACACGCCGATGATCACACCGAAATCGGTGGAGGACCTTCTGGATGGACAGGGTTAACGGGGTGAGCGACATCCATTTGGGTGGGGGCCCGAAACGGGGGTGGCGGGTACCGACGATTGATGCTGACTCCCGGGGAAGGGGGTGTGGGGTGCCTTGCTTTTGCCCCAAGGGTTTCTGGTACTGTTTTGGGCTTGCTTTAGTCCTGGTAGCCAGGGCATCGAAGGCCCACTGCCAACGCCCGGCCCGCAACTGGCCCTTAAGGCCTTCCTACGGTGGCGACCGCAGGATTAGTCGGGGACAGTGGGTTTTTGGTGGGTATGGTTTGGATGGGAACTAGATGGTGCTATTTGGGTCCTGTTCTGGGGAGGGTGGAGGGGGGTTTGGTTCGAACTGGGGTTGTTAAGTTTTGGTTGGGGAAAATGGCCGCCATCAGTGCTGGGTTGATTGATGCTCTTTCTTTGTTGGGACCCGGATGGGGAGACTTTACACGAACGATATGGGACAATGGCTGATGTTGCTAATGTGAAATGTATTACTTGGAACGTGCGGGGGCTCCACACCATGTCTAGGCGTCACAAAGTCCACGCTTATTTAGTGCGTAGGGGGGTACAAATGGCGCTGCTGCAGGAGACCCATCTGAACAAGGCGGAAGGGGCGGCGCTTCAGCGTAGGTGGAGGGGGCATGAAGGACTGGGTTCTTTAAGACCCAGCGGTGCCAGGGCACAACACCTGAAACCTTCGTGGGTAACCTGCTCCGGCGTACAAGTCACAGAGACACGGGACACTTCCTTTGACGTCAAAGATTCAAGGTTTATTTGCTGCAGGGAACACAGAGATCACGACAAGTACACAGCGTGCAACTTGGGTAGACTGCTTCAAATTGGTTCTGTGGATCGCTCCTTTTATACAGTTTTTACCCATAGGATTACATTGAGCACAAAAGTTTACAACCCGGTTCCCACAATTATCCCCCAGAGGGGTCGCTTTGGTCACTTTGAAACACACAAGGTCCGGAACATAAGTGCGAAAACATTTGGCGGTTCCCAACTGTAAAAACCATCTTCCCACCATTAGTGAATTCCAATCAGCAGTAAAATAAATCGAAATAGGAACGAAGACAGGTGCAGAGGAAGACGGAGACAGTGGGGAGATCGGAAAGGGTGTAAAAGGGGAGGTATCGGGAAACACGAGATACAGGCATCAAAGGGACGTGCCTAATGGGATGCACGGCTGAGGTAATAAGTCCGTGCGGCAAGATGAGCCTCGAGCGGCGCCATCTGCCTTACAGTAGCAACCCCCTCGTCATAAAGACACTTTCAAAGAACATGTGTCTTCCGCAAATATCTTGGGAGTCCCAGGGTCGCGAAGCGGACAGCGTCCATTCGCTGGCTACTTGAGGGCAAGAGACAAAATGGATGCCGTATCTAAGATGGAACCCGTGGGTACAGATGAAAAACCCACATAACAAACGAACGGTTTAAGTTAGCACAGCGAAACTGCGCACACTCACTAAACTCGTCATTTGCGGTTCATAGATACCAGACTCGACCATATTCGTGCGAGTCGAAAACACCACTTACAATTGTCACGGAACCTCAGACGCTCCTTTTGCCCTCATGTAGGCAAGCACTAGTCGGAATCATATTCGATATTCATCAGACCATCGAAATGTTGCTGTAGCATAGCTCTGTCCAACCGAGTCCCCTTGGTAACAGATGGTTGTCTCATACACGTTGTAGCACAGAGGCCACATAAGGCAGGACCACACTGCACACAAAGGCAACACGTGAACAGGAACACTACCACAACTCCGATGATCATCAGAATTTTCCAACCCCAAGTCGACATCAGGCCCCAAAACCATCCAAGTAGCGTCCAATCCCCTACATCCACGTGTATGGATTCGGAGATCTTATGCAACCTCGAGATGGCTTGATAGACAGTAGGAGCATTATCTGGAATGAAAATGCAGCAGCTCGAATGGATCACCTTACATACCCCACCGCGATCTGCTAAAATGACATCTAAAACCATACGGTTTTGTAACGTCATAAGTCTCTCCGCCTGAAGTTCTGTGGTGATATTACCAAGGGCACTGGCAGTAATATTAGCTGTCGATTCTACCACTCGAGTCAACTGTCTCAGGTTCCTACTATTAACCATAGGTCCCCAAAACGGGAGGAAACCCTTGAAAAAGTCTCCTGCCTCTTGACCGGCAGTATCCTCTTCACTAATTACACCTCGCACAACTCTAGTCTTATGATAATCGGCATCTACAGTGAACGTCGGAGGCAACAGATTTGCAATGAAACATGAGCCCATGAAGTCAGCGGGCAACCATGTGTATGCACGATCATAGCAGATAAAGTATGTACCCTTGGCAGCCAGAAACACAGGGGACGAGAACATTGGCAGAATGTAATTTTCAGTGCAAGCACTTGCTCCAAGTCGGGCTTGCGATCTTCGGCCACGACCCATAAGACAGAAATTACCAGTGTGGGGTACGACCCATATTGGAGGCGAGCTTTTAAGCTGCTTTTCACTAGTGAACACACTATATTCACCTCTACTTAGGACCTTATAGGCTTGTACCTCTTCTTCAGGGATGAGCGAAGGATCATAGATCTCACTATCTAAATCCTCTATGGCTATCGATAAAGGCTTCTGATACGAGGTAGGACCAGAGTAGGGGGAACGTGGTTCTCGAATGGGGTGGAAACCCAGTGCGCTTCGAAACATTGTTTGAAATGCTCGAGCTGACCCTTGGGAACTATACGGCAGCACCAGATATGGAATTCCCTTATCCGTAGTATGTGGCATCAACCCACACACCCAACAATTAGTAGTGTTAACCACTAACTGATGCTGATGGAGGAGCTGGATAAAGGAATTGTTGCGGAATTCTACACGTCTAGCCTGCTCGTGTTCCGGTAACATGTGGAAGGAATGGGGAGAAACAGTCGAGGTAAGATTAGGGTAAGGAGTAGGAGTAGGTGTAGCAGGTAAGAAATAAGACATCGTGTAATACACCCCACCCGCCAGTAGTGCAGAAGCAGTCAAAAACATTACAAACAATTGAAACATGAAACATTTAGTACGACTAAGTTGCTGCAGCTTGAATCTATAGACTTGAGCTCCCTCCAAATCATTCAGCTTCGAGAATGCCATTCCCTACGACCGTCCGCAACGTTTCTTGACGCACTTCGTTCTGTGCAGCAATAGTCAATCCCCAGGAGTTCCTAGGAACCGACGGCCTTTAACCTAGCGTCAAGACCTACTGTCCAGAAGGAAGTACGCGCGCGGCCCTACGGCCTTCAATACACAATATGTATATACAAGCACAAAGTCTCTCAGCTGTGGAAGTAAAAAGATTGCAAGGAAGGAAACTCAATGTATATAAATATACACAATTCACAGTGATACGAATATTCAAAACTGATCACGGGAAACGAGGATAATGCAGTTGTCAGTTTCAGTAAAGCAAGGAAAATTTTATTTGTCCTTAGTGCGAGATCGCAGAGAATATCGGTGTTTCCCGGGACGTGCATGCTCGTCGAACAAAGGATCCGTTGAAGAGACAGCGTCCTGCTGATCAGTTGATGGTCTTGAGTCTTTTGCTGACAATCTTTCAACAGTGGCTTTCTGCTGCGCTGAGGATTCTCCAACAGGCTGTGCGTCGCTGAAAGGCACAAACGCCGGCAATGTTTCTGTTTCTGTTGACGCAATGCCTTTCCTTACCCACGGGTCTGCCGACAAAGGGATAGGGACTCGCTTGGTGTGCGTAGCATGCACCCAATTTTTACGCCCCTCAAGACGGACGGCAGTCCTCGTGGCCAGGAGCACCTGGTAAGGTCCAGTAAATCTTGGGTCCAGATTATTCTTGCGTGAAAAGTTGCGAGTTACCACCCAGTCTCCGGGCTGGAGCTGGTGGCCTGGACCCTCCGTCTGCGTCGGCAATGCGTCGTAAACCTGTTGGTGAATTAACCTCAGTTTAGCAGTCAAGTCATGTAAATAGTCAATCAGCATTGGATACTCAAGATCAGAAAACATTCCTGGCCTAGGAACCCCCCACACATTCGCAGGGCGGCCGAACACTATTTCATAGGGACTAAGCCCTACTCGGGAGTGTACAGTCGCCCTAGTTGACAGTAATGCTAAGGGTAAAGCGTCAGGCCACGAAAGACCAGTCGTAGCCTGAATCTTTGCTAACTTTAGTTTAAGGGTGCCGTTATACCCCTCAACTAATCCAGCTGACTGGGGATGATTGGCGCTGTGGAATTTCTGATTAATTCCAAGGCCCTTACACACACTCTTCATCACACTTCCAACAAACTCACTTCCGTTATCTGACCACACGACTCTAGGCATTCCATACCGAGGAAAATATTCCTTCAGTAGGATTTTCGCAGTAGACAAAGCAGTATTGTCTTTAAGAGGATAGGCCTCGATCCATCGGGAGAATGCGCAAACCACAACTAAAACGTATTTCAGGTTATTGCATCGCTCCATATGGATGAAGTCCAATTGAATCACCTCAAAGGGATACGAAGGAGGAGCAAAACTGCCAGGGGGAGTTGGGGTTCCTTTGCCAGGATTGTACATTATACACACCATACAATTCTTCACCAGACGTTCAGCACATTTCGTAATACCATCATTCTTCCACACAGCAGCCAGCAACTTACAAATACCTTTCGCGCTAATATGTGCTAACCCATGTGCCATTGTCACAACAGCCAGCACATACGCATCAGGCAACATCCATCTTTTCTGATCCGACAAATCAATCCAACAACCATTCCCATCCAACTTTCCCGTACTTTCTTTCCACTTCGTCTTTTCAATCTCAGTGGCCTCATTCTGAATTGTTTTCACGCTCTCAATAGTGTCTTCACACATACTCGATTCTGTAGGCCACCTAACCAAACTCGTCACATACATTCGAGTGCTAAGGTTCCGGGCAGTCTCCTTAGCAGTCTCATCCGCAAACGCATTACCACGACCAACATCATCCGTCACTTTACGATGCGCACTACACTTAACAATCGCAACTTGTGTAGGCAAAGTCAATGCATCCAAAAGATCGTTCACAAGCTGGCCATGCTGTATCTTCGTACCGTGCGATGTCAAAAAACCACGCTCTCTCCACAATCGTCCAAAACTATGCGCTACACCAAAAGCGTATTGACTATCAGTGTACACATTCACACGTTTCCCTTTCGCCAACACACATGCTCTGGTAAGAGCAATCAACTCCGCAGCTTGGGCAGAATTCTGATTCAACCTTGCAGTTTCAACAACAGTGTTCAACGTTACAACAGCATAAGCAGTAGTCACATCGCCATTCGGCAACTTAAAACATGACCCATCCACATACAGAGTGCCATCCGGATCTTCCAATGGGGTGTTTTTAAGGTCCACTCGACCTTTCGTTTCCTCTTCAGTCCTCAAGTAGCAGTCATGTTCTGCTACTTCATCTGACTCTGCACTAATTGGTAACAAAGTTGCCGGATTTAGGACATTACAACGTTTTATCTGAATATGGCTTGCCAAGAGCGTCAATTCGTACCCAGACAACCTCGCACTCGTCAAATGCTGAGTTTTCGTTCGATTCAAAAGAGTATCGACTGCATGCGGAACCATCACCGTAAGCATATTATCCATGACCAATCCTGCTGATTGTCGGATGGAGACCGCAGCTGCCGCAGTTGCTCTCAAACAACTCGGCAATGCTCTAGCTACTGGGTCTAAGGTCGAGGAAAAATATGCACATGGACGCTGCTTACCACCAAAAGGTTGCGTTAAGACACTCAAAGCACAACCGTCTCTCTCGTGAACATATAACGTGAACGGCTTACCGTAGTCAGGGGTACCTAACACAGGAGCTGAACACAATGAATCACGTAGTTCAGAAAAACTTTTCTGACATTCTTCCGTCCATGGTAAAGGAGTTGAAACATCCTTACACGTAAGAGCCACCAATGGTTTCGCTAGCAATGAAAAATTCGGAATCCATTGCCTGCAGTACGACGTGATACCTAGAAAGGCACGCACATCTCTTTGGGTTTGCGGCACAGCCATTCGCGCAATCGCTGCAATTCTCTCTGGGGTCAATTTCCTTCCCTCCTTTGACAATAAGTGACCTAGATAGGTTACTTCTTGACAACAATATTGGAGTTTAGAAGGTGACACCTTGTGATTTAATTCACAGAGATGTTGCAGCAACGACACCGTAGCAAATTTGGAAATGTCCTGAGTATCAGCAGCCACCAATAAGTCATCGACGTATTGGATTAAAGCCGCACCAACTGGCAACCTAAACGCATCCAGTTGACTCTTCAAGGCTTGGCTGTAAATAGATGGACTTTCACAGTAGCCCTGAGGAGCGCGTTTGAACCGGAAGCTACGTCCACCGAGAGAGAAACCGAAAAGGTCCCTGCTCTCTTCGGCAATCGGGATGCTGAAAAACGCATTTTTCAAGTCAATCACCGAAAACCACGATGCAGTAGCTGGAATCAGAGTCAGTAGCGCCGTGATGTCAGGCACAACAGGAAATTGAGGAACCACAATTTTATTTACCTCCCGTAAATCGATAACAAAACGATAAACAGGCGGTTTTGTAGGATCTGTACGTTTAAGAATGGGCAGTACAGGGCTATTGCACACGTTCCCCCGAGTCTCTTCAATAACATCTTTCTCGATCAGATCATAGATGATCGCCAACAGTGCTCGTTCACCATCAAGGGAGATACGATATTGGGGAATACGTGGCAATCGCACATTGGATTTCAACTGAACAACATAAGGGGAGATATTAAGCAGGCCCACGTCATTTGGACCTGTTGCCCACAAAGACGCAGGAAGAGAACTCAATTCCGGTGGGAGCTTATCGAGGGACAAATACATGGGAGAGACAACCCTCTCTCCTAACGTAAGCTTTACACCCGCAGGAGAACAGTACAAGGTTGCATACAAACGTTTAAGCAAATCCAGGCCCAAAAGATTCTCACCACAACCAGTAGTCAAAATCAACGGAGCTTGGAGCTCTCGTGGCCCAATTTGAAGGGGCAAAGGGCGTGAAACTGGATTGCTAACAGGGGCGCCAGAGAATCCAACGGAAACATTTGTTAAGCCAGACAAAGGTGCGCCAGGGAGTTTCGAATGCATGATAGAACTTTTCGCTGCACCAGTGTCCAACAGAAAAGGCTCAACGACGCCCGATGTAGCAACTGCGACGTAAGGCCCTCTCTGATCAACCGGAACTGATACCACTCCCTCTCCTTGTCTATGGCTGTCCTAGTAATTACTGTCGTCAGTTCCCTGATCGACGTAATAATCGTCTACATTATACTGCGCAGATCGTCCTTGCGATGATCCACGTTGATCGAAACAGTTATTAGAATTTGATGAGGTGTCTAAACGATCATTCTGAGCACCACGACCTCTACCACGTGATGCGTGCTGTGAACCACCACGGCCTCCTTTAGACGAGTTACCACTAGTACGTTCATTCAAAGCAGGACAATTGAACTTAATGTGTCCTTCCTGTCTACAATAAGCACATTGATTGTACCCTAACGAGGATCTTTGGAAGGAGGAATCATTACGGGTTTGAGATCTGTTCGATTGCGACTGTGATCTATTCTGTTGGGGCGCATTCTGATTAGAACGCGGCGGATACGCTTGTTGCAACAACACTTTAGTTTTCAGCTCTTTCGTCTTTTTGTCAGCACGGTCATTCTCCTCTTTTTCCCTATTCTCATAATATTGTGCCGTAGCCAATATCTGAGCTGAGGTAGAAACGGCCCATGCACTCTCCGAATTCTTTAATTTATTGCTCAAATCGGGCAATAAGTTCGACACAAATTTATCCACAAACAACCTTTGTCCACCCTCAGTACCCATATCCTGTCCACTGTGGTCAATGAATGCTTCCTCAAACCTCGTAAAGAAGTCCGAGACACTCTCGTCTTTCTTTTGTTTGCAAGCTGATAACTTGTCCCAGTTTACCCTCATAGCTGGCATAAGAGTCTTCATCAATGTAATGATTCGCTGGGGAAGAGCAGCAATCAACTGCTCAGGCTTTGCACCACCAACTTGCAACCCATCCGCCGCTATAAGGGCCGCCCAATCACCGCCTAATTCATTTGCGTGATCTTGGTGACGAATCTTAGCCCATACCGGTTGCGGCACGACATTACCAAACAACATATCGATATCAGCAAGATTCATTATCGTAGCATCTACGAGCTGCGACAATTCTTTGTAATACCCTGCAGGATTCTTGCGAGGGTCAGGCAAAGACTGCTTCACCTGTAACACTTCCGATCTTTTCCATGGGAGATGTATCCATACTCTCTGGAAATGCGGCGGAACAATAGGAATAGCAGTAGCATCGCCTGGCATCCACACAGGTGGAACTTCCCGCATAGGGTATTGGCCAGACTCGTCTTGTTTTTCAATATCCTCAACAAACAGTGCATGAGGAATGGGAGCGGGACGAAGAGATAGCAACCGCTCAATAGCACGTCGGACATTAGTATCTACTATCAGTCCAGTTGCGAACTGAAGCCGAAGTTCAGACAGGGCGGTCAGCACCTCGTCAGGCGCATCAGCCGCTATCTGATCATGCAGGAACTTGCACATTTCGTCAAACACATATCTCTGAGTTGGTATGTTGAATTGACTAAACGTTTCGAGGACAACACGGGGTGGATTTCTAAGAGGGTTTACCATCCAACCCATTGCCATATTATATAACGCAACGCGTTCTCTGTTTCCAGGAAGCTGACTACGTCTCTGAGGACCATCGGAACCAGCAGACCCGTGAACAGGTCCGAGTGACTGAAAGAAGCTAGCCGCAAGGGGAGAATTGCGACTACGAGTAGAGGGAGAAGAATAAGACACAGGGCTAACAAGAGAAGGAGTAGAAACAGTAGCAACAGCAGGAGTTAACAAAACAGGAGCAGTAGCAGGAACAGAAGTATGTGGAAGCGGAGGAGCAGTAGGAATAGAAACAGACAAAGGAACAGGAACAGTCGGAAGAACGGGTGCAGGTTGAGGAACAGGCGGAGGAACAATAGGTGGAAGAATAGGTACGGCAGGGACCACAGGAGCTGCGGTACCCTGTACGTACGGAGGTGGCGACTTCATAAGATAGGACATTAAAGGATCCTCAACTGCCTCTTCCTTCTTATCCGACTCCGTAGGCAAAGCAGGATAACATTTATCTATGGACATACGCTGTAGTCTTTCAAACACTTCCTTATCCTTATCCTCCTTATCACGCTGGAACTGCTCAGCTTTCTTCACTATGGTAGCAACATTATCTCGCTGACTACGTTTATTCTGTCTGATCTCTTTCTGTCGGGCTTCTTTGCGCCACAACCGAAAGGCATCAAACATGGCCGGCCTTGATTTACGTTCGAACAACTTTATTTCTAGATTATCTAAGATCGACGCCTCGAAGCTACCATGAGGTGGCCAACGAAGGTCGCCGTCTTTCTTTGTATATTTAATCCAATAATCGTTAAAGGTAATCGGGCCTAGCCCGTGTTTGCTATACAAGTCATAAGTAGGAGTTCCAACCGGAGGTATCGGACACGAGTCCTCCAGTCGGGAATCCGCACCACAAGATCTAAAACAACTGAACAAAGTACTGCGACCAGGCATCCTGCACACTAGCCGAGTTTCACAAACTTCAAGGGTTACGGGATTTACCAAGTCCCAGCAAAGAACAAAACCCTCGGTTTTTGGCGGCTGCAGTCGTCAAACAACACAACAAAGTACGCTAGCAAAGTGTCACCGACAAAAACACTCACACAGCGTATACAACAAAAACACTCGCTAAAGTGTCAACAACCAAGAACTCTGGGAGCGACCCACAAATACTTAACTCAAAGATCGATGGCGTCACCAGGAAGGCCCGTCAATCGTCTCGCTATACCAAGGTCTACGCCAGGCGCCAAAACAGGTCTACAGTCAGGGCAGCAGTCCGTCGCAGCCGTCAGGAGGCGGGAATCTTCGCGGGAAAAGTCTTCGGGCCACTTATTTCGACAACAGGATCGATGAAGCGGAGTGCACCTTCCCTCGGAGATTTCACACGAAGTTCCTCACGATCGTCGGGCTTGGACCGGTACCACTGATGCAGCCCCACGTTGGGCGCCAACTGAAGGACTGGGTTCTTTAAGACCCAGCGGTGCCAGGGCACAACACCTGAAACCTTCGTGGGTAACCTGCTCCGGCGTACAAGTCACAGAGACACGGGACACTTCCTTTGACGTCAAAGATTCAAGGTTTATTTGCTGCAGGGAACACAGAGATCACGACAAGTACACAGCGTGCAACTTGGGGAGACTGCTTCAAATTGGTTCTGTGGATCGCTCCTTTTATACAGTTTTTACCCATAGGATTACATTGAGCACAAAAGTTTACAACCCGGTTCCCACAATTATCCCCCAGAGGGGTCGCTTTGGTCACTTTGAAACACACAAGGTCCGGAACATAAGTGCGAAAACATTTGGCGGTTCCCAACTGTAAAAACCATCTTCCCACCATTAGTGAATTCCAATCAGCAGTAAAATAAATCGAAATAGGAACGAAGACAGGTGCAGAGGAAGACGGAGACAGTGGGGAGATCGGAAAGGGTGTAAAAGGGGAGGTATCGGGAAACACGAGATACAGGCATCAAAGGGACGTGCCTAATGGGATGCACGGCTGAGGTAATAAGTCCGTGCGGCAAGATGAGCCTCGAGCGGCGCCATCTGCCTTACAGTAGCAACCCCCTCGTCATAAAGACACTTTCAAAGAACATGTGTCTTCCGCAAATATCTTGGGAGTCCCAGGGTCGCGAAGCGGACAGCGTCCGTTCGCTGGCTACTTGAGGGCAAGAGACAAAATGGATGCCGTATCTAAGATGGAACCCGTGGGTACAGATGAAAAACCCACATAACAAACGAACGGTTTAAGTTAGCACAGCGAAACTGCGCACACTCACTAAACTCGTCATTTGCGGTTCATAGATACCAGACTCGACCATATTCGTGCGAGTCGAAAACACCACTTACAATTGTCACGGAACCTCAGGCAGGTCTTTTGCACTTCGTACTCCGCGTATGCCAGAGGGGCGCTGATTTGGGTTAGAGCTGGGGTTCCCTTCCAGGTCACGAAAACAGTGATAGATCCAGAGGGGCGTTATGTGTCCATTTCGGGCACTTTGGGAGGGAAGGACCTAAACGTTTGCTGTGTATACGCTCCCAATATAGACCAGATTGCCTTCCTTTCCAGGTTATCGGGCTCGTTGGCCCACTTCTTCTCCGGGCCCCTCCTGCTCGGTGGAGATTTCAATTCAGTAGTGGATGTGGACACTGACCGCTCGCATCCGCCCCTCCCTGACTCTCCGGTTCGCCGTGTGGCTAAAGGTCGTAGGGACTGGCAGACACACTGGGGTCTAACGGATATTTGGAGGGCGCAACACCCCGCAACTAGGGACTATTCCTACTTCTCGGGCCTCCATGAGTTACACGTTAGACTGGACGGATTTCTTGGCTCGGCTGAACTGGTTTCGGCAGCGGTCCGGTCTGAATATTTGGCCAGGACCATCTCAGATCATAACCCCCTCCTGCTGGACCTTCGTTGGTTTCCGGGGGTGCCTGCGGTGCCCACCTGGAAGTTACGTCCCGAGATCCTTGAGGACAGCGTTTTCAAAGCGGACCTAGGAGATAAGATCTCGGAGTACTTCGCGTCCAACGGGGGCACCGCGAGCTCGAGAGCGCTAGAATGGGACGCTTTTAAGGTGGTGGTGAGGGGATACTGTATTTCCAAGAAGGTCGGCATGAGGCAAATTATCCTTGCCGACTTAGATACAGCTGACCGGAAACTCCGCGAGTTGGAACTCCGCCGCCCCGGGCGCCCTGAACTACAGGAACGCACGGCGGAGGCGAGGGAGACGGTAGCGGCGGAGGTCGAACGGCTGCGCTGTTTCGACTACAAGGCCTACACGGTTAGGTCCCTCGCAGAGGGGGATAGGTCGAGCGCGCTGCTGGCATGGCTAGCCAACCCTACGCGCCAGTCCTCATTGACGACGTCCATGCGCATGGCGGACGGGACCGTGGTACACACTCAGCCTGAGATTCTGAGCTGCTACCTGCACTACTACGAAAGTTTGTACCGCAGTCGCTCTGTCAGAGACCCTGACCTGCTTGATAATTATCTACGGCCCCTGGAGCTCCAAACAGTGGAGCAGGACGTGGCGAAGGCCCTGGGGTCCGACATAGAACTGGGAGAGATCCGCAGCGCCATTAAAAAGATGGCGAGGAATAAGACCCCGGGCCTAGACGGCCTTCCTGTGGAATTTTATGCAGCTTATGCTGATCTCCTAGCCCCAAGGTTATTAATAGTATATAGAGAGGCGAAGAGGCTTGGTCGGCTCCCGGGCTCGATGTGCGAGGCCTTAGTGGTTCCCCTCCTCAAGCCCGGAAGGGACTCGTCCGATCCGGGGTCTTACCGTCCCTTATCAATGTTGACGGTTGACTATAAAATTCTGAGCAGCATCTTGGCTTCGAGGCTGCTGGGCCACATGAGCTCTCTGGTACATGAGGACCAGGCTGGATTCATCCCCAGGCAAAACACGACCATGAACATCCGCAGGTTGTTCCGCTTGCTGGGAGAACCGCTCGTGGATGCCCCGTGCCCGGTGGTCCTATCAGTAGACTTAGAGAAGGCTTTTGACAGCCTGGAATGGGACTACCTGTGCACTGTGTTACGGAGGTTCGGCCTTGGCGAGGGCTTCATCAGATGGACCACGGTCCTGTATGCCTCTGCATCGGCCAGGGTTCGGGCGGGCCCGCTAATTTCCTCACCATACCCGGTGGAGAGAGACACGAGGCAGGGTTGTTTGTTATCCCCGCTTCTCTTTGCGCTGGCGGTGGAGCCACTCGCGCTGCGCCTCCGATCGGGAGCCCATTATAATGGCTTGTGGACACCTTCAGGCCCACACTACGTTTCGCTGTATGCAGACGACCTGCTGCTCTTCCTTGAGGACCCGATTGCTGCCCTGCATGGAGCTGCGACGGCGCTCACGACGTTTGGGGAGGTCTCGGGCCTCCGGGTGAATTGGGCTAAGACCTGTCTTTTCCCGGTTCGCAAAGGCACCCCTAGCCCTGCTCTCAGTAGAGAGATTAGATGGGAACCTGACTGCTTTAAGTACCTGGGGGTGTACGTCTACCATGAACCATCTGACCTCCTGGATGGGAACATTGCCCGCGGCACTCGAGCACTACGGGGCAGTATGGACTTCTGGGCTACACTACCGCTCTCGGTGGCAGGGCGGATCGCTTTGCTCAAAATGGTGGCGCTTCCCCGGTTGCTGTATTATTTCCGGGCGCTACCGATCTGGGTCCCACCGGCCACGTTTCGACTGTTACGATCAATGATAGTCGGATTCCTCTGGGGCTCGGGCCGCCGAAGGGTGGCCCTCAGGACCCTGATAAGGCCGAAAGCCGAGGGTGGGCTTGCGGTGCCGGACTTTGAAAAGTACTACTTAGCGGCGCAGCTCCAGACCTTCACCCAGGAGATCGCCCGGGAATTCCGGGGCCCAGAAGACAGGAGAGGTACGGGTATGGCCAGGCATGTTCTCTCCTTCATAGCGTTGCGACAACGTTTGGCCTTACAGGACTTGTCGCTAGAGGAGAAGACCGTTCGCCTGTGTTGGAACCGAGCTCACGCCCGGGGCCACCTGAGAATACCGCATGCGCCCGAAATACCTTTGGGGATGCTGACGGCCTTGCCCCATGGCGGTGATTGGTCACGGTTGGCAAACTGGGAGGACGCAGGCTTACAATTGGTAGGTGACCTCTACGAGGACGGGGCGCTCTTGCCCTTTCAGGAGCTCATTGAACGCTTCGAGGTCCCTCGCGGCGACTTTCTATTGCACTCGGCCCTAGCCCGAGCGATCCAGGCGCACTGGAAATGCGGGCAAGAGGAACCCCCTATATCTCCGGTGTGCCAATACGTCATGATGTCTGCGGGTACGGTGAAGGCGGTCACTTGCCTCTACGGTAGACTGATCAATGAGGGGCTGACCCCCCTCACTACTCTGAGAACCCGTTGGGAAGAGGACATTGGCAAGGAGATCCCGGAGACGACCTGGTCCCAACTGGTGCGGCGAGCCTGGAAGAGCACACGCCACGCCCGCTTTCAATTGGTCCACTACTACGTACTCCATAGGGCATATCTGACCCCGGCGAAAATCCAACGATATTTTGCTACGAGCTCGGCGGACTGCTCCAGATGCCCGGCGCCGGAGGCAGACCTTCTCCACATGTTGTGGTCCTGCCCGGGATTGTCCTCCTATTGGATGGAAGTGGGGAAGACCCTGGAGGAGGTGACAGGGAGATCCTTGTCGGTTGATGCGGCAGTGGGACTCCTACACTGGTTTCCACATACCCCCAAAAACAAAATTACTAGCAAATTCATCGATTTGGGGCTTCTCCTTGCTAAACGAGAGGTGACCAGGAACTGGAAGGCACGGGCTGGTCCGACAGGGAGCCGGTGGCACAGCGAACTCTTGAAATGGGCAGCGGGGGAAAGCACACTGAGATACCAGCTAGCTAGGAGACAGCGTAACGAGAAGGCACAGGAGGCAGCACTAGAATGGGAGACGTTAGTGCAGGCCCTCAGGGATTATTGCGCCCCCAGCGACTCTGAAAGTGAGGAAGCAGCTCACCCCGAGTCCCGATAGACGATTGCACTTTACAGCTCTGTTGCTTTCCCCATGGGTCCTCTCACAGATCCTAATGCGGTTGTTACCGTGCACTGATGGCGGGGTTGGGTAGGGCTTACTTTGGTTCATAGTGTTTTGAGGGTGGGGTTTTCTTTCTGGGTTTTGTAGGCTTGTTTGGAAAAGCAGATGACGGACAGTGGATCATCCGGACCAGCTTCGCCTTCCTGCTGAGCCCCCATTGAATTTCGCCGCCCGACCGTAGGGTTGTGGGCTGAGTGGCTGTGTAAGAGTACATACTGCTGGGGGACGGAGGGTTGCGTTTCATTGATTTTGTTTGATCTATAATGCTGGTCGAATATGTAACGATTTACTGATTCCTGCAATAAAAATATATTTAAAAAAAAAAAAAATCATATGCACTCATCCCTCTTGTGTATGACACTCCAATGTACATTGAGAAATATGAATGTGGTCTAATGGCTAGAGCTAGGAGCATGAGACCTTGGGAACTAAGTTCAAGTCCTGGTGTTGGCTCGGAGCAAATCACTGTAATATCCTGTGCTTTAAATAAAATGTATCTACTTTATGTATTGTAATCTGGCGCTCATGTGAAGCATGTCAATGCCCTTTGACAGTGTTCATTCTATAGCCAAAATGACCCCCTGGGCCTTGTTTTAACGCAAAGATGGATATGAGTGCCAAGCCCATACTCTGCAGCAGAAAGCGTTTTTAAAATTTGGCAAAATCACTAATATCAACACCAATATTTTTCAATAGCCTTGTGGTTTTAGTGAAAAGATGCCACAGATCAGCACCCCACTCTGATAATGGTCAAGCTCCAGTGCAGCTCTCTTATGGCCAGATAAAAATCTTGGTCACTTCTGATAAATACATATTGAAGGGTGTGGTCAAGGTCATGACATTTACAAAACATAGTTCATAGACACAAACATAACATTTTTTAAAGAATAATTTATTTTGGTAATTCACAGCATTTTGAAAGCAAATCTCCCCGTGTCTTTAAAAGCTAGATAGTTCATGAAAGTTTGCCATTCTAAAAATTGGGTCATGGTTTCAAAAAGTTTCAGAGGCACTGATCTAGAGAATTATGCAAATATGCAATAAAAATCTAAATCTTCCTCTTCTCAGAGCTTTAAAAATTCTGTTTCATTACTCCATCATGGCATTGTTCAATGTAGATCCCCTTCATCCTCAATGCAAGACTATTCATTGAGGTTCTTCTAACGGAATCAATAGTCTCTCAAATCAATGTCTTATTATTCTAGTTCACTATTTGTTAAATTAATGCATTCAGGTTCAGTGTACTTCTAGTTTGGTACTGTTATTCTGGTTGATCTCTGATCTTATGCTGTTAAGAATCTTTATCATTCAGATATGTTATCCAGAACTAAGTCATTAGTTATGTTCAAATGTACTGCTGAAGTAATACCAGGAATCCTCATGACGTGGCCCAACAGAATCACATGAGGAGACATGCCTGTACTTTTGTTGGGTGTGCTGTTTAGTCTTAATAGCACCAAAGGAAGAGCATCTGGCCAATTTAACATTGTTGATGTGTACTCTTTAGCTAGCTTTGCTTTCAAAGTAACATTTTTTTCGCAGCTCCCGATGCAACTGAGTGATATCCACAACGGAACTCCTGTTCCACCTTCAGTGCCATGCAGAGCAACCTCATAACCACCATTCTTAAAATATGTCCAATCTATCTGATTCTAAAGAAGTTGGCAAACCAAATCGAGGGATCAAGTCCCTCAACAAAAGCTTGGCTACAGTGTGTGCATACCACCTCTTTGTTGGGTAAGCCTCCACCCGCCTGCTCAATAGACAACAACAAAAATGTACTACAAAAAATATTACAAGGTGGCATTTGCACAAAATCTATTTGTAATCGTGTGAAATATAGTTCAGAGTTCCATACATAACTCACTTGTGTCCTTCGTTCAGTTAGTGGGAGGTAATATACCACTGACAAAGTGCTTCTGTTACAGCTCTAAAGTGTAGATTAAATAAAAAAATGTCTTCATGGTGTCAGGCACAGCAAATCTGTTTTCTGTGGACATCCAGAACTCTTTCACATCCATTGAACAAACTGCTTTTTTCAAACTTTTCTTTTGCTCCCCTGGGACCTCATTCTGCAGTTCTCTCATCTCCTTTTTGTTTCATATTCTGAAGTTTCATTCATTCCCAAGATACAAGATGCAAGAGCACAGACATTTGCCACTTGATTTACAAAGTTATTTCCTACTGATGCCAATTCATCTCCACTCTAGGGTGCAGCACAACAACAGCAACCTTCTCTGGAAACTGCAATGCCTCAAACATATCTAGAGTTTGTGGCCCATTTCTAATGAGGGTATCACTCATGGAGCGCTCAGAAACCATAATAAATGTCTGAGTAAAGTATATCACTCAATCCCTTGAATCTCCATTTAATTCTGCCGCTTTTGATCAAGTAGGAAGGTTACACAATGTCCACAGTTGTGCAGGCTGCATAAGTTGCTCAAGGAGATTCTGGAAATAGCCTTATTGCTGCAGGATTCAACGTATTACAGTGTTTTAATTAAATGCTGATTGAAATGTGTTCTTCTGCCGGCATAATCTACTAATATTTATTCAAACAATTGGTTGTAAGATTCTGAGTACAAGTGTATGTCAGAAATGTTTCAACTGAACGAGGAACTAGCACTATAGGTGTGTCCTCTCATTATAATTTCTCTTCGCACAATTGCCAGGGAAGTCGCAGCAACCCGATTCATGCACACAGGGAGCACAGTGCAATGGGCCATTTTGCCTCCCCGTGCTTCTGCTTGAGAACTGAACGTGAGCACCCATCCTTCTCATTACAGAATAAATAAATATCGTTCTCATAATTTGACATCATTACAGCAACAGTGCTTCACAAGCTTTGATGATATGGTGCGTGGTCCAGCTCTCCCACAGTTGAGCAACACCCTTTTTGTTGTGGGTGGATAGCTAGTCGAGGTTTGGACAGTCCATTCCTGTGTGTCTAGATTGATAAAAGGGATGAGTGTGTCCTCCCATTCATATAAGAATGTTCATTATTCCATTATTTTTTGAGTATTCCACAACGTAATAAATATAGAAGCAACTTCTATCATGTCCTTTCAGTCATTGGGGTATTCCACAAGGTTGCAGATACCAAAGTAGCCGACACCGATTTTGCCTCCTAGTAGCCCATTGCCAGGGGCTTTCACAAGGCATATAGTTAAAACTGAAAATCAGCTGTGTAAATTCCATAATAAAATGTCCCATGATAATCAAATGGAGCAGTAGATTAGGTTAATCTTGATGTATTTTATCAGTAATATGCTGGTTCTTACGGCTCACAGGGGTCTTGAGACTGGCTTTGGGTAGGGCTCGCTCAGATGGACAGACAGCCTGGACTTCAGGCCTCAGGCATCTAAAACAACTGCCGCATTCACTCAGGAAAAAGTCAACATCTTGGCTCTGACGTCTCTGGGGTCCACACTGAAGTAGCATTCAGCAGCTAAAGTACCGTGCTTCACAAGCTGGGTTTGAGCTCCAGGAAGGCTTACAAGCATGTATTATACCAAGGCACCAGATCCCTCTCTGGACAGGCACTGTGATCAAGGAAACATTTGGGATCCACTGGTGACAAGAGACAACCATCCATAGGAACAACCTCACTTCTCTCTGTGTTTTTAGTGGATTCATTTTCAAAATCCTGGAAACCTTCCTTAATTCATTCTCAATCTGGGGCCTGAATTCACAAAGGTGACTGTGAACCACTGGGATTCTGCTGGAGTTTAAAACAATATTGCTGCAGGCCTCAGTATCATGAGGAAACACGTAATCATAATGTCATTAATTTTGTGCAGGTCTTGTTCACCATTCCACGCTAGGCTTCTTTATTTGCATGATCGGAGAGTTGCATGGGTACACTAACACTACTTTTAGAAGGCCCTGTTCAAACATTTTATCAGTATGCAGTACAATTCCCTCCTCTCCTACACGAGTAAGCTTGTACTGAGGAGTAAGGTAATACACTGCATTCGTTTCACAGTGATCTGCACTGGCTCTGCAGTCATCTAATCTCTTTTCCTGAAAACGCCCAAACCTCCTGGTTCACAGTATGTCTTAATTCTGCAGGTAAGTCTTCTGCTATAAAACTGAGAACATTTAACCCTCAACTCCTATGATTTTATTTTGAAATGAGAGTCCTCATCACTTGTCTGAATGTAAAACCCATCTGGTGTACAGTAAATTATGCAATTCTGTTTGTAGAGTAAGTCACCTCCTAACAGATTAACTGGACTTGCTGTCTCTTTATGAATGTGTGATTATTCATAATTGGACCTGTATTTACTGGGACATTGGCTAACAACTTATAAGTCACATGTTATTTGAAATACTTACAACTTGGACTTCTTTTAGCAAGAGGAGTAGGCTGGGAACCTCCACCAATCTAGCTGCAGAGCGCATTACACCTGTATCAAGCAAAACTGATACGAGGTAGCCAATACCTTCTTCTTCTAGAAATGACACACTCTGGCCTGCCTCTAGGACTCCTCTAAGCATGCAACCTCCCCCACAGGCACAGTCATTGTGCCGAACTCCGTCCAGCAGGAACTCTGAGGGTACTTGCAAATTGTGAAAACTCATCATTAATGGCTGAAGGTCATTGCTGAAATATAAAACTGAGTTGAAAACACTCCATAACGTTTTGTGGCATAAATGAAGCTGGAGGTATATTCCCACTGAACTGCTTTGGCTTCCGCATGTTCTGCACAAATGCCGGTATGCCTGGGCAAGTAGCTGTACCATTCAGTCTGCAACATCTGATTTATATTTTCCTGCATTGGTGGAATCATGTGTGAGTCTTTTTGAAAACTATTTGTATAAAACTTTCACTATAGTTTTCAATGGCTAGACTTTCCAAATATATGATAGGGGCTATTTCTCATGTGTTTCTTATTATCATTCAGATTAGGCATGTTGTTCTCAAAGTCTCTTCCTCTGCCACAAGGATGACCATTTCCCCCTTGCACTAACTGCACACCATTGCCTTGTGCATTAATGCCTTGCATGTCAACATCAGTACAAGCATGAAAACCAGGCCCATCTCGATCAAAGGCTACAGACCAGCCAGAACGACACAGCTAGACTCATCCTGGATCTCCTGCTTCGCACCCGCACCTCCCCACTCATGAAACACTACTGCCAGTTCAAGATCCTCACCCATGTGTTCGAGGCCCTGCATGACTCTGGGCCTGCGTACATCAACCACTGCCTAAAATACCACACACCCTACAGACACCTATGTTCTGCCTCTCTCGTGCTGGCCCACGCTCCCTGGTTAAGAAGCTTCAGATCAGGAGGACGAGCTTGCACTCTTCGATATTGACTGACTAAAACCAGATGCCTGCAAACCACCTTAACCACAATCACTATTCTGGAAAAGCCATCATAATTTTCTCTTTTGTTGATTTTTTCTTAGCAACAAAACAATCACAACAATACTTCCCACAGTCCAGATTCTCATTCAAAGAATTAGCCTGGCAACACATCACATTTCACCGAATATGCACATTAATCCCTAGACCCAAAACCAACACAAAACCCAAAACGAATCCAATTCCACTATACTATCAGTAATTCTATAGTAGTCTCTCATAATACTCATGCACTGATTCACCTCCATCACTCTCATGATCTTTTACCAATTTAAGTGTTTTTGAGAATGCTTGTTTTCAAATGTTCAATGACCTCCTGTACATATTTTAGGTCCTAAGTAGACCTTTCAAAGGTGTGTATGCCTCTCATGCAAAAAGGGAAGCTTCACTATAATCACATGGTAGCAGAGTTGTTTGCAGTATCAGCCATCAGGGTTTAAGTCTTTAAATTCCCAACACTCTCTGACTTTCAAATAGCATGTAAATA
The DNA here is from genome assembly GCF_964263255.1 of Lissotriton vulgaris. Classification (NCBI taxonomy): domain Eukaryota; kingdom Metazoa; phylum Chordata; class Amphibia; order Caudata; family Salamandridae; genus Lissotriton; species Lissotriton vulgaris. Next base: position 52,192 of record NW_028250120.1, read on the forward strand.
TGTGATTTACTATGTCCTTTTGAGAGAGCATTTGTGATTTTTCAATTTTATTTTACTCACATCATCTTATTTTCTTTATGTCATCATTATCATCATATCTCAGAATTATTACTACGCCTATGAGTAGTTACATTTTAAAGAACTGAGAAACATTTCTAAAGATTGTCCAAACATACAGAAATCTCATCTTCACTTCTGTTGTATTACATTTAGGACCCTATTGTAATGTTCCCAATTCATGCCCTTATATAGGTATAAATCACCATATCCTTATAAAGGCATAAGAATCCTAACCATATTTAGACATAGCTCATGCCGTCCAAATACGGCAGGGCTACCTCCACTAGTTCCGAAAATATACAACGATTTCTTGGAAAACTCGGCTTCAGCAGCTAGGGACTGCCCCTTGCTGGAAAACAGACTTGTCCAAGAACTCATGGAGTTTTCAAAGAACTGAGACTCTTTGATGACGTTATTATGTTCACCTTTACATCAAACTCGGTACCTTCAAAGTATAAATATGCCCACACGTGCCATAGCAAACACACAGTGGTTTGGAGCAGTTCGACTATCTACTTGCCCAAAGCGCCCTGCCACTGCAAGTGCCAAAGGAAGCCGACCCTCCAGCAGACGCACTGAGAGAGACGCTGTCTTTTCTCCTGCCAAGAAATCCAGCTCCAGTGTTTCCAAGCTACCCTTGTGGGTTGTTGGGAAATCGAGTCCTGATCCTGACCTTCTTCATTCCAAATCAAGGTACAGAGCTGACTAGACCCTAAGAGAAATCTTGGACAGATTCTTGGCAAAGAATACTAAATTTATGCTACACCTCACTTACTTCTTCCCTCGTACTAAACTTAGGTTAGGTACATCGGGGTAGGCGTATTTTAGAAGCACCAGTTGAGTACTTTTTAGCCTTTGCTATTTATGTATGCATTTATCCATGGTTTAGGAACCATACAATACTCCTACAGTATTATTTTATTCTACTCTTTTTACTGTATGCATTATATTTTGCATCCAGTTTTACGATTGTAGCAGTTTATTACTTATGCTTGAGAAAGAAGACTGTTCAATAAATCCTTGAATTGAAAACACCCGTCTCTCTATTTCTCTGCACCTCTGGTGGAACGAAGCATGCACGATTGACTGAGTGAAATATCTATCTATTGTTTCCACGACTCTGAAGATCAGTTTTATCTTGGGGAAACAAAGTTGTCATGTTTATGCGGTTTTCAGAAACTAAAACCCTTCTTGTGAACTCGAGAAAGTTTCTAGTGACCTCTGGGCTAGCACAATTAAGTCTAATATATTCGATAGAGACCTAGTAGACCTAAGTCCTATGTCACATCTATAGGTTATATTATTCCAATGGGGAGGGCCTATTGGGAATATAGGAACTATACTACAGTTCAACCCATTCTGCAGCTGAAAACAAGGGTGTAATGTAAAGCCCTTTATTTCCCCTTCGTGCGGGGGAGGGAAAGTCCAAACATCTGGTCATAGAAGATCCCGTCCGCACTACTAATATTTTAATTTTACTCCATGGCCTTGTCAGCTAAGTCACTGCATTAATGCATTTGGCCCAGTGCCTTAGGGAAGAGGAAACAATATTCTTGGCCCACCCATAGCCATGGAGGTCCACTGGTCATGGGGAGTGGGTCCTCAACAATCCATGTTTCATGTAACGGAAGCCACTGCAAAAGTGGGCTGAGCACCATTTCTTAGAGAAACAATGTTCTTGGGCTAGGTGCCGGGCTGTCTCCTTGCTAGGTTGGTTCAGATGCCGGGTATGCTAGGTCATATGTGCAGGGGTGCCGCAAGTGTAAGCCATTGCATATGTGAGCCTCAGATTCTTCTTGGTTAAGTTAAAACAGTGCTTTCTGAACCATGCGCCTGACAGTGGCCATTTTATGCCTAGCTTCTTTGTCAATCTCATCCAGTCTTTTGTTCTTCCACCCAAACATTGCTATCACTCTTCTGCCTTTTTTCGCTCCCTCTAGTCTTATTTTCTCATTCTGGACAGGCTCCCTCTGTCATGCTGTAAGAACAACCAGGGCCAAGCTCTATACTCACCACCTCATCTTCCAAAGTATTGAGTCTTTTCCATGTGTTTTTCATCAGTCAGTTAAACATAATAATCTTTGCATTTGACCATTTACATTAACCTGCTCTGCTGGATTTTTTCACCTAGTAATTTTAGGGGGAGTTTGTGCACTCCTAACTGTCGATGATATTTTCAATGAGTTTTAAATGCACTTCTAACTAAAATCCTATCTGCGTGCTATGCTTGACATATGCCTGCCTCGCATGTACTATGTAAATTGTAGTGGCCAAGTTTGCATCACCTGGACTCAAGCATGCACCACTATTTTGATATACTTCATTTTCTACTTAGTTTTGTATGTTTATATGTTTTTTTAAATACAATTAATTTTCATTTACTGTTTTTACATTATAAAAAGGAACGTCTGCATCCTTTCCTAAGATGACCCAGTATAGAAAGGTATGGCCTCCACCTTAAGTATGCCGAGTTCAAAGGAATCTTAACATTGCAGACTCAGAACCGACCCCTACAGCCACCCGCCCCAAAAGCAGAACACCCCCAAACAGGCAAAAAGCAAAAATGGGCCTACCTTCAATTCAGTCCAAATACGCTGTGCAGCTAGGTCATAACTCCACTTTTCCACCATTGATTTTCCTGAAAAACAAATGCAATCAACATTAAACTTAGCCAGCAGTGCTCTCAGACCCCAAAACCCACCCACAAAAACCTAGAAGCCCCCCAAACAGCACCCCAAAGACAGGCAAGTGAGCAAAAATGCAAAAACTTTGTCACCTCCGATTTTCTCCAAACCACTTTTATCCGGTATTAGACCTTCCCAGCAATGCCCCCAGACCTGTCAACCCACGCGAAAACAAGTAGTAGACCCCCAAACAGCCAAAAAGCAAAAATACAAAAAAATGGGCACTCAGAATTATTTTGGCCTCTGCAGCTAGGCCCTAACTCCCCTTTGCCACCATGGATTTTCTCCAAACCACTTACAATCAAAAGTATCCATACCCAGCATTTCTCCAACCCTCCCAATCACCAGGAACCCCCGAAAGAAGGCCCCCATAAACACTAAAGTGAGCGAAATTCCTGAAAATGGAAACACTTTTTCACCTCCGATTTGGTCCAAAACACTTGATTCCAATATTAGACCTTCCGAGCTATGCCCCCAGACCCCTGCAGCCACCCGCCCAAAAGCAGAACACCCCCAAACAGGCAAAAAGCAAAAATGGGCCTACTTTCAATTCAGTCCAAATACTCTCTGCAGCTGGGTCATAACTCCACTTTTCCACCATGGATTTCCTGAAAAACAAATGCAATCAACATTAGTCTGTGCCACCAGTGCTCCCAGACCCCAAAACCCACCCACAAAAACCTAGAAGACCCCAAACAGCACCCCAAAGACAGGCAAGTGAGCAAAAACGCATAAACTTTTTCACCTCCAATTTGGTCCAAAACACTTGATTCCGATATTAGACCTTCCGAGCTATGCCCCCAGACCCCTGCAGCCACCTGCCCAAAAGCAGAACACCCCCAAGCAGGCAAAAAGCAAAAATGGGCCTACCTTCAATTCAGTCCAAATACGCTCTGCAGCTAGGTCATAACTCCACTTTTCCACCATGGATTTCCTGAAAAACAAATGCAATCAACATTAGTCTGTGCCACCAGTGCTCCCAGACCCCAAAACCCACACACAAAAACCTAGAAGACCCCAAACAGCACCCCAAAGACAGGCAAGTGAGCAAAAACGCAAAAACTTTTTCACCTCCAATTTGGTCCAAAACACTTGATTCCGATATTAGACCTTCCGAGCTATGCCCCCAGACCCCTGCAGCCACCTGCCCAAAAGCAGAACACCCCCAAGCAGGCAAAAAGCAAAAATGGGCCTACCTTCAATTCAGTCCAAATACGCTCTGCAGCTAGGTCATAACTCCACTTTTCCACCATGGATTTCCTGAAAAACAAATGCAATCAACATTAGTCTGTGCCACCAGTGCTCCCAGACCCCAAAACCCACCCACAGGAACCTAGAAGCCCCCCAAACAGCCCCCCCCAAAACATGCAATACTGGTATATTCAAAACATGGCAAATTGGGCTGTTCACAAAACATTGCTGTTTTCAGCACTTCCACTACTTCGATCCTCTTGAAACTCACATGGACAGTCACTTGTTCCAGCGATTCACAAGAATCTCAGCAAGGCAGAACAAAATCGAACCACTGTGCTCTTTGAAGAAGAAGAAGAAGAAGAAGGAAGGTCTACGACTAGTTTTCACTTAGTTTTCACCCAAACACACGCGCCCGCAAAACACCCAAATAGGCCAAAATTCAGGACCAAAGACGACCAAACCCCCCTAAAACATTGCCAACATCATTATGAACAAGTCAATGTTAGAAATGGGATCCCTGGCTGGTCAGGGCTTGCGCCAAAGTCAGTCAGAGACCACCACTTCCACGTCAGGGCAAGGGAGTTACACGCCAAGAAAACCCCTGCTCACCCCCTTGGTAACGTAGCACGAGCAGTAAGGCTAAACTCGGAGGCAATGTGAGTTAAGTGTTTCGGCATGCACCCCCACCAACAACACCCACCACAAAGGAAACTCCACACAAGGTTATGTATAAAAATAGCCTTTGTATTACACCAAAACACATTAGATAAAAACACAAACTTCACAATGTGCCAACAGGCAAGGGCAGAATTTACAGGGGATATGTACAAGACAGGGCCACCTGTACCACTGTCAGGAATCAGCACTTTTATAACTAGAAATACTGTTAGAATTAGCACTTAAACATAGAGTATATGTCGGGATTGAGAGCAGCGCAAGAATACGCAAGCGCCACTAACCTTACTCTGATGGCCAGCAGAGACGATAGACGATAGTCCTTCCAACTCCGCACCACACAAACCCCAACAATGGAATCTACCCACTGTTCGAGCCTGTACGGATAGGGGCCAGGAGGTAGATTGGCATCAGGGGAAAGGTACTTCTGGTATCGTCTGGTCGTTACACCATGAGGTTACTGGGACACTGCAGGTAGAGGAGGGGACAGAGAGCAAGAGATTAATACCGCAAAGGTAACTATGTGAACCGTGAATCCCCCCCTTGGATTCCACACTCACCAGTTTATCCACCCCATGTATCCTAGAAGGAATCCAAGCATACGCACAGCACACTAGTGAAAAGGTTGCCAGAAGTACAGAGAAGTTAACTTCACTTCTCTACCTACCACAGTAGTAGGCAACAAATTAGATCTGGAGGACTACGAGTACCAAGCGTTTAAGCGCCACGCTTGTAAGAATCCACAATACTCCTTGTGGAACGGTGTAGCCCAAGTATCAAGTATAGTCAGCAACCACTGACAGAGAACACAGAACTTCCCCGAATACAAACAAGAAATGGCGGCAGCCTTAGTACCGCTTCAAACAGAAGTATGCAAAAGAACAGGAGGCGAGCCCGCACTCCTCAGGGATACTTGCACGACAGAATATGGCTTGTAACAAGGACTCTCCTGGATTCTTGACCACGCTGGCTCTTCATCGACGTTGATTGCTCCAACGTCGATTGACCACGCTGGCTCTTCGTCGGCGTAGTGCAGATCAGGGGATTGACCACGCAGGCTTTTCCTCGGCGTCGTGCAGAACAGGACAAATGACCACGCAGGCTTTTCCTCAGCGTCGTCCTCAAGAATACCACTCGATAAGAGAATGCTCAACTGCTATGAGAAAATACGGAACACGATTGACAAGCCCCGTTGTGTTCCGGAGGTGGAGTTTATATAAGGTCCTCCCATTGAGCCAACCCCCAGCGCCGGATGGCCTTCTGGGACTTGTAGTATTTCCGCAAGGGACTGTCAATACGGAATCTTTTACATTTGGCCTTGTCGATGGCAGCGATCGCTACAGTATAAATCACTTTAGCACACAACCAGTAACTACTGGTAACCGGTAAGTACCACCTACGCAACTCTAACCACCTTAGGAGAATATTACTCAGGGAACCAGGACCTCAGAGGGAACACCTGTACTGGGAGAAAACAACCAACTAAATATCAACGTACATTTAGGGGTATAGGCCTGGGAACAAAACACATGATGCATAAACATACGTTCAGCGGTGTAAGAACAAGGCACATGATGCATAAAACACATTCAGAGGTGCAGCACAGGAGAACACATGATGCATAAACAACACATTCAGAGGTGTAAGAACAAGGCACATGATGCATCAAAACACATTCAGACGTGCAGCACAGGAGAATTCACAGAAATTACCTTAGCACAGAACTTACATCAAAGTCCAGGTTGCGCCACTGCACCAAGACCTAAACGTAGCAGCTGCCGACTACTTGCTGGGCAGCTGAGGACAGGGACAGAAGAGGGCCTACACGCTGAGAGAAATGGATAGGGGGAGTCTAGAGGAGGAGTATATGGGATCATGATTGAGTTGTTAACTTGTGAACCTCAGGAATGCAGACTGAGGCACCTTCAAATCAATAAGGAATATAAGATGAAGACAGTGCTGCTGATGGACTTGTTATGATTAGGTGATTAGAGTTTTGTTGTGGTAAAAGTTGCAAAACAAAGAAAGACACACAGGAATAAAAGTGAATAAGGACGAAAAAAAGGAAGTCATTTTCAGGGCTCGGTGTCAGGGAAGTAGAGCTCGTCCTCCAACTTCATGATTTGAGACGGGAGTAGGTCAGGTAACGGAGAAGAACTTCCGTCACCTAAGTCGGTGTCTTCTTCTTCCTGCGTGCATTCACGTACTTTGTAATCTGGTGGTATCAAGTGCTGATTCATCTTGATCAGTGTTAACCTCTTCACATTTTTGGCCGAGAGGCGGGACCTTTTTGAAGTTACAATGGCACCAGCAGCACTGAAAACACGTTCAGAAGACACACTTGTGAGTGGGCAAGACAAATAATTTAGAGCCAGGTTGGCGATCAGTGGCCATAGAGCCATGTTCCTGTACCAATACAGCAATGGGTTCGTATGAACAAAGACCTGTGTTGGCTCATCCAGATAGGCCTGCACCATCAACTCAAGGTTCCCACGGTTGCTCCACTTTGCGTACCATCTGTGGCCTTCTCAGCAATGGAACAAACAAGCCCTTGATGAGTTAGCCAATCCGATTCCGACAATATTATGGCTGGGCCTGGTGCAGGTGAGGATGATGATAGGGTTGCTGCTGGTGTCGTTAACGGCTGTGAGGGAAAGTGACTCCCTTCGGCCACAGATTCAGAAGTGGAACTTGACGCTGGATCGCCTGCTGATTCAGTTGGACTTCTGACCGCTCCTTGAATTCTCTGCCGATCTTTTTCGAACCGTCTGGCTGACACAGCTATCCAATGTTTGTACTTAAAAACATATGCCTCATCAAATGGAAAGAATGCTTTGCTGGCCACTGCCTTTTTGTACCGTGGATCCAGAATAGTGGCACAAATGTAATGTTGTTCTGTATGTATCTTTTGAAGCCTTTCATTGCCAACTAGGCGGCTTAATAAGTTCTACACCAATAGATTTGCAGCTTGCTTTCCACCATCATCTCTCAACGTTGAAGAGACCGCCTTCAGTTGGTGCTCTAGCATGCGCAACAATGGGATAGCTTTGCTCAAAGAACAGTCCTCCCTGCTGACTTCACGCGTGAAGACCTCAAAAGGACGAAGCATGTCTGTCAGGCTTTTAACTGGCTGCCATTCCTCCAACTCTAGCCTCAGGTCAATAGAACCTACTGTCAAAATATAGTCATTGATTACCATGCACTGCTCATACAGACGCTCAAGCATATAAAAGGTTGAGTTCCAACGTGTTGCCACCTCCTGGATGAGTCCTTTGACTGGCACTTTACGTACATGTTGAATGCTCCTCGGCTGCTTCCGGGCCTTAAAAGAATGGCTGAAATGTGTGCAGATTCTTCGGCACATAGACAGTAACTTCTTGACTTGAGGTTCAGTTTTCAAGAAATCTTGAACAACCAGGTTTATACAGAGCGCCAAACACGGCACTCTGAAATAGTCACCGTCCTGCATGGCCCTAAGTATATTACTGCCATTATCCGTGAAAACATAACCAACTATGCGATTTCTTGGTTGCAGCCATTCAGAGACCTTACTTTTAAACTCATCCAAAATGTTTTTTTGCAGTATGACCTTTCTCCATGGCAAACATGGCTAATGTGGCATCTTTCCGAGAAGCTTGCAAAACTGTGTCCAGGTCAGCAGCTGCACTTGACTTGCCTCTAACCCCTGCAAAAGACCCTGCAAAAGAGACCCAGTGTGCAGTGATGCACATGTAATCAAGGGCTTGGTAACTGGTCCACATGTCTGTTGTCAAGTGGATAGTGTGAACAGCACTCTTCTGCAAAGCTGCCCCAATCACCTCCAGCACATCTTGATGTAGTGCAGGAACCGCAACTCTGGCAAACTAGGACCGGCTAGGAACCTTCCATTTAGGGCAGACTGTTGCCACTAAATCTAGAAACCCGACCCCTTCCACGAAAGAAAAAGGGAGAAGGTCCAGTGCTAGCATTTTAGCCAGCTTTGCGTTATACAGACGTACCGTTGGGTGGTTGCGTTCAAATGGAGCCTCCGACCGGAACATTCCGCTAATGGTGGGCTGGATCATTTTACGTGATGATGATGATGATGACCTCTTCAAACCAGTTAGGCCCATTGATGTCGTTTTTCGCATTGGCGTCTCTCCAACACTCTTAGTGTGCCTCATTGATGTTGCAGGGGTAGAGGGTGTGGGCGATACCACTGAAGTGCTGCTGCCAGGGTTCCTGGGTGTACCAGAAAAAATGTCTGTCGCTTCTTCACTTTCCCCCTGCACAATCAGATTCTCGTAATCATCAGATTCAATATCAATGGATACATTTGGATTTCTTTTTCTTTTTCCTTCCTCAATCTTCCTCATGTGTGCTTCCCACTCTATAGTGTGGTGTTGCTTGAGATGACCTCGCTGGCCTCCGGTACCATAGTTGGTGCCAAGCTTACCCAGACTAACGGATGCTTTACAAATCGAACAAACGACCATGTTTTCCGCCTTTGCACTAACAGTAAAGAAGTCCCAAACTGGGGACTGGTGATGTCTGCTGAAGGTGGAGGTGCTACTTTGACTTTCAATGCCAGATGAAGTGGAGGATGGGCGTGGCTGAATTCGTTTCTGTTGTTCACTTACAGCACCAGTACTTGAGGTTGAGCTGGATGGAGGTCCATGCCGGCCCTTCTGACTAAAAAAGATGGAAGCTGTAGGTCGTGTTGGTGTTGTAGTTAACGCTGGTGGTACCAGTGTCACGCCGCCCATATCCCGCTCAGCAGCCATTCGGGCTAGGGATAAAATGTCTGTCTGCTGCATGCCTGCTGCGGCTGGAGTGACGACTGTGATGACTGAGTCATCGCCAGACTGTTCATCAGCAGCAGAAGATGCCATTTCTTGTTCGTCGTCATCACCCATAAGTGGAAGCTTTGCGGGAGCCTTCCTTTTAGGCTTAGCTACCTTTGTCAGCTCATCATGGGGTGACTCACTCTCAGACTGCATTGGTGGGTTCCAATCAACATCAGCATCATCAATCAATCAATCAATCAAAGCATTTATATAGCGCACTACTCACCCAGAGGGCCTCAAGGCGCTCGGGGAGGGGGAACCGCTACTGCTCGAAAAGCCAGGTCTTGAGCTGCTTCCTGAAGGCGAGGTGGTCCTGGGTCAGGCGGAGGTGGGTCGGGAGGGAGTTCCATGTCTTGGCGGCGAGGTAGGAGAAGGACCATCCCCCTGTGGTGGCTCTTCGGATGCGGGGGACGGCGGCGAGGGTGTGGCCGGTCGATCGGAGCTGGCGTTTGGGAGCATAGAAGTTGAGGCGGCTGTTGAGGTATCCTGGTCCTTGGTTGTGTAGGGCTTTGTGAGTGTGGGTGAGGAGACGGAAGGTGATTCTCTTGTTAACCGGGAGCCAGTGCAGGACTCTCAGGTGTTCGGAGATGTGGCTGCGACGGGGGATGTCCAGGATGAGTCATGCTGAGGCGTTCTGGATCCGTTGAAGTCTCTTCTGGAGTTTGGCAGTGGTTCCTGCGTAGAGGGAGTTGCCGTAGTCCAGACAGCTGGTGACGAGGGCCTGGGTGACCGTCTTCCTGGTCTCGGTGGGGATCCACCGGAAGATCTTACGTAGCATGCGCAGGATGTTGAAGCACGATGAGGAGACGGCGTTGACTTGTCTGGTCATGGAGAGGGAGGAGTCCAGGATGAAGCCTAGGTTGCGTGCGTGTCATCATCAGAAGGAAGGGGGCTTGAAGAAGAACTTCTAGTATCTATCCTTGACCTTTTTCTTGCTGGGGAGCTGGAAGACAATGGATAATCATCATCAGGAGGAGTGACTTCCTCGGATACCTCCTCTTGAATAGTAATTTCCTGATGTGCCCCTACTTCTGGAGGAACAAGCGTTGTAGGCAGTTGTGCCGCTCCATGAACCTCTAGTCGCACCTCTCCATGCACCTGTCCATGCGCCTCTCTTTGCGGCTCTCCTTGCGGCTGTACTTGCGCCTCTATTTGCGCCTCTCCATGCGCCTCTCCATGCGCCTCTCCATGCGCCTGGCCTTGCGCCTCTCCTTGCCCATGTACTTGCGCTTGTACTAGTTGCACCTGTGGTTGTTGTTGCGGCTGTGATTGTTGAACACTAGTCAGCTGAGTTACAACAGGTGTTGATTGGATGGTACTTTCTTGTGATGAGCCAAGATCACTGGTCGATGGTGATTCAACAACCAAAGTGGCTGACGCAGCAGCTCTCCTGCTGGTCTTGGACCTAACTTGGTGTGGTGGCACTGAGCCCAATGAAGCGGAGGTGCTGCTTCCAGCTTGGTCCCCGGCGGACACCGCTGCTGCTTCAGGCGTACTTTTTTTCCCCAAAAAAGGTTTCGGTGGGTACACCAGTCTCCTTGGTAGGTGGTGCCGCTAGCTTCTTCTGCTCCTTCTTACTGGCAGTGGCACTGGAGACTTTTTTCGCTGAGGCGCTACGGCCAAATTTCTTTGGGGCCATCTTCTTGAGATGTCAGAACAGCAGGCCGCAGTTGCACGAGTTGCAGAGTTGTCTTGTCTGTGGCCACACGTGACGTCACATGACATTGTGCTGCACACACCACTGCAGGACTACTTCCTGGCACTGGTGGTTCTCTTGTGCACCTAAAAGCAATGGAAGCCAGAGGAACATCAGTTATACACCCCAAAAAGTCGAAAAACACTCAGAAATCACCACAATCCCATGCCATCCATGCCCTCAAAGAAGTTTAAATTCAAGACACCCCAGAGAAAGACTAGGCCCATGCACCACTGAGTAGCCCTTGGGCATAATGGTTGAAATCAAGGCAAAGTGGGTGCAGGCCTGAGCACACTGCCTGCCTTCAAAATGGCCCCTTGACCCCCACCACATGGCCAGGCCCTGCCTGTACCAGGCCTCAAGATGGCCCCCACCCACATGGCCAGGCCCCAACAACACCCCCAAAAATAAAAAAACACTCAAAAATCACCACAATCCCATGCCATCCATGCCCTCAATGATGTTTAAATTCAAGACACCCCAGAGAAAGACTAGGCCCATGCACCACTGAGTAGCCCTTGGGCATAATGGTTGAAAGCAAGGCAAAGTGGGTGCACGCCTGAGCACACTGCCTGCCTTCAAAATGGCCCCTTGACCCCCACCACATGGCCAGGCCCTGCCTGTACCAGGCCTCAAGATGGCCCCCATCCACATGGCCAGGGCCCAACAACACCCCCAAAAGCCAAAAAACACTCAAAAATCACCACAATCCCATGCCATCCATGTCCTCAATGATGTTTAAATTCAGGACACCCCAGAGAAAGACTAGGCCCATGCACCACTTAGTAGCCCTTGGGCATAATGGTTGAAAGCAAGGCAAAGTGGGTGCAGGCCTGAGCACACTGCCTGCCTTCAAAATGGCCCCTTGACCCCCCACCACATGGCCAGGCCCTGCCTGTACCAGGCCTCAAGATGGCCCCAGGCCACATGGCCAGGCTCTAACAACACCCCCAAAAATCGAAAAACACTCAAAAATCACCACAATCCCATGCCATCCATGCCCACAATGATGTTTAATTTCAAGACACCCCAGAGAAAGACTAGGCCCATGCACCACTGAGTAGCCCTTGGGCATAATGGTTGAAAGCAAGGCAAAGTGGGTGCAGGCCTGAGCGCACTGCCTGCCTTCAAAATGGCCCCTTGACCCCCACCACATGGCCAGGCCCTGCCTGTTCCAGGCCTCAAGATGGCCCCCAGCCACATGGCCAGGCCCCAACAACACCCCCAAAAGTCGAAAAACACTCAAAAATCACCACAATCCCATGCCATCCATGCCCTCAATGATGTTTGAATTCAAGACACCCCAGAGAAAGACTAGGTCCATGCACCACTGAGTACCCCTGGGCCTACTAGCTAGTGAGGCTTTACAGGCACACCAAAATTAAAACAAAAAACAACATATAACAGTGAGCTAAAATTCCATGACATAAATGAGAATTAAGTTTAAAACAAATCACAGAAATTGTTGCATCATGCACCCATGACTAACCCTGGGCCTACTGGATACTGTGGCTAGCTACCCATCACAATATATATTTTCTTAAAGTTGTGAAAAAAGTTTTAGAACTGGAGTTGCCTCAACTGCAATGCCCCAAACAAACAACACCAACTTACTTGTAAAATCTCAAGTCTAAAAGTGATCCAAACTCCAAAGTCCAAAAGGTCCTCAAATACAAATATCCACCATCAGCCAGAAAAAGTAATCCTTCCAGCTCCACAGCCAAATGAAAAGTGATCAGAACATGGACAAAGCACTGGGAGGAGCCTGCTGGACAGGAACAGGAAGTTGGAGACTCTGGGGCACTTCCTTTGTCCCACCCCCCCAAAAATGGATTCCTGCACCAAAAAGTGTAGCCAAATGTCAATCTGAGGAGTTATTCTGATCCAAATCATCATTTTCACAAGGTTTATGCTTCCTGCGGTGGATTTCCTGTGCAGAATTGCAATTTTTTCAATTTCGGGAATGCGAGCTGTTCAAACCTCCCGCCGGAAGTCAGCTGCGCGCCGTTGCGGGTCTTTATGACGTACTCGCGTTGTCAAACTCTCGCCGTGCAAGATGGCAAGCCGCGATGACGTAATTGCGTTAGAAAAACTCTTGCGCGATCACGCAGCAAGATCGAAAATGGCGCAGCCGCGCAAAACCGGGAGAAAAACAACATGGCAGGCTCAGAGTCAACGCCGCGCACGCGATATTGTATTTTTCAAGTGCGACCAAGCTAAATAATTAGCAGCTTGCAAATTTGCGGATTATTGGGTAAATTCCGCGATTTGCGAATCGCAAAATCGTCAAAAATCCGCAAATTCTCCCGCGAAACGGATTTTACGCAATCGCTTATTGCTGATTAGTTCGAGACCGAAAGACAGCTGGGAGCCGTTACAGACATATTTGCTAAATACATCCGAGTAAGGTACTGACTTGCATATGACCTCGGGGGCGGGGTGCCAGCGAGGGCTGCTAATGAGATCACTTGAACAAGACTGCACAAAAATGGCACCCAGTGAATATATATCGTGGTGGAATATTTTGATTTTTTCCCTTTTTTTTATCTTTTGTTTTTCTCTTTTTAATTTGGTTTGATTTGATTGATTGATTATTTATGTGGTGAAATGTGCTATGGTTTATATAGGCGTTGGAGGAGTTATGGATTAGTTTTTGGGGAATTCATGTAGCAGTACAACATATACGAGCTGCGGTTGCTTTATGGATGAACAATGTATTTGTATTATTTTTTGATTCTGATTTATGATATAATGCTCTGTTTTTTTGTTGTGTTTCATTTGCTAAAGTGTAATAAAAAAAAGAATAGGATGATTGACAGGAGACGAGGAGTATCGTAAAAGAGCTGGGTGAACTAGGAGATAATCAATACGAGCAAAGCTAGAGTGAGGAGAAGAGAAAAAAGTGAAGTCACTACCAGAGGGATTATGTAATCTGAAAACATCAGGAAGATTAAAGGAGGAACACATTGTAGACATCTGTTTATGAGCCCTAGGAGGACGAAATTTAAAAGCAGAATGTCTGTCTAAAATGGGATCCATTGGGAGATTAAAATCCCCGCCGACAATCAGATTACCATTATGAGAAACTTCTGAATGCTTTTTAGAAATAGAACGCCAAAAAGATGGATCATCACTATTCGGTGCATAAATATTCATGACATAGATATCAAGAGAGCCATTGGATAAACGAGTCAGCAACCACCTACCCTCAGAATCATGTTCCGCAGCAACAACAGTCAAACCCTATTTTGGGGAAATCATAGTCACCACTCCATTCCTCTTTCCAAAAGCCTCAGAACAAACAACATCAAGCACCCGCTCTTTCCACAATACCAGCCCTTCTTTATACGAAATTTTGGTTTCTTGTAACAAAACTAAGTCACTATAAAGGCTTTTACAATAATCCAAAATGTTTGCCCTCTTAACAAGATGATTCAAACCAGCACATTAAGGGATAAAATGTTCAAACCTGGAATAATAGCGAAGAATCAAAAAACCAAGTATAATTTGGTGCCAGAGAAAAGAACTCCAAAACAGATATAGCTGCATACCAGGAACAAAACAGAATCACTGAAGACACAAACAAAGGACACCAGCAGGAGACTCTAAAAAAGAAGGAATAAGAAGAAATTAGAGAAGGAGAAACAGAAAAGAGAGAAAGGGAGAGAAAAAGCAGAGAAAAAAAGAAAAAGAGCCCTCCAGGGGAAGTCTATAAGAGACAAAATGTATACGAGGGAGGAAAATGGAGGAACAACCAAGGAGGCCAGCAAAAAAAGAAAAATAGAAAACCCCAAGCACCACACAGGCAGAAAGCAATTGAGAATTAAAGATAAAAACAACAGAGAAAGGCAAGGCAAAATAGATATATAAATACTTTATAATCTATTAAACCGATGAAGAACAATTGATCTAACAAGGAGCCATCAATCTATATGAACAGTATTTGAAAAGAATATCATATAAAGTGCTCATCATATACATAACATATCAAAGCGCAAAAATCGATAATATTATAGAACAATATAAATAAAGGAAACGTATCTTAATAGATAAACACTCTCAGCAATAAAGGAGAATTCATATATAGCAATTCATACAGCATATTGGTAAAAGGCAACTATCAAAAAAGAGAATAGATAATAATATTAATACCTTATCTATAACACAGTAAGGGAGCGGCGGGTTATATTACTAGAATAAGAATGGTAACACAACAGCGACAAAATAAATATAAACTGCGAACATGAATAACCTGTGAAAAGTTGAGAAGTAGAACACGCATTGTATTCACAAGCTCAAACAAAGAAAAATATAACAGACCATCATAACTAAGGCTCCCGGTTTTCCTTTTAAACAGATTTTTGCATATAAATACAGATGGAAAAATAATTTTTTTCCATCTGTATTAATAAATAGAAACGGAAAAATGCCAATAAACCTTTGCTGCTGTGTACCAGGAGAAGACGAGCCTGTCCCAGTGCAGGACGTGGAGAGGGCTTATCAAATTTCAGCTAAGCCCATAACAAAGGTGGACATTAAGGGGCCATCAGGCCCCCTTTTGTTTAAGTATCCTGGCTGGAAGCTATTGGGGGTGAGGGCAGGTGAGGAGGAAGACGCAGCCCTAGAAGCAATTGAGGGAAAACACATGTGCACAGCTTGTCACTTCACAGGCACTTAAGAGAGGCCTGCATTTGACTTAGTTCAGTCACTGGATCAAAGAGATATAAATGCACTGTAGGAATGTTAGATGTGTTGGTTTATCCAAGTATTTAAACAAATAACAACTTAAATTCTGCTATTGGATTTATTTATTTTACAGCGCTGTAGCCCTACTCATCATAATGCAAGGTCTCAGAGCACTTGCCAATTAATCATATGTGTGTAAATAAAATGTATATGATGTGTTGCATAAGACAGTAAGGGTTACATTAGGAGGACTGCAATTTACTAACTGAAAGTAACAAAAGGATATTTGTTAAAAGCAGTAACCCATTTACCATCTACATAAATCTATCTAAACCTATAACAACCAAGCGCACATTGCCTAGTAAAATAAATGTGTAAAAATACTAACTGCATCTTTTGTTTTTGCGTGTGGCAAAATAAAATGTGCATAAATACAGAAAAAATGATCAAAAAATAAATATGGATAAATACAGACGGAAATGTTATAAATACCATATAACCGGGAGCCCTAATCATAACCCAAAGATACTCAGACACACCATTAGACAATAGGAAAAAGGACAAAAAGATTAAATAGACAACGATCAGGAAATTGAAGACAACATAAATATGTATATTAGACTCTCAGCCTAGAAAAAGAAGAAAGGTAAATTACCTAGAGAGAAACAATAAAACAAGAAATATCAAGGAACCTGGAAACAGAAGTGATAGTAGATCCCCAGGAACACCCAAAGTCCAAAAAAAGAGATATTGTTCTAAGAGAAAATAGTCAGAGAAAAATAGAAAAAAAAATAAAATAAAATTTAGTAGTAAAGAATTCTATTACAAGAGACACACACAAGACAGATATGAAGAAAGCGCAATCTTAACCACAGAAGTTGACCTGTAAATAAAAAGATTAGAACAAAGTAAAATCTGCAATTATAGTACAGCATTTCTTTCCAAAATAGTAACAAATATCCTAGCTACATCGCAAAGATGTTGAGACTATTAGGAGCAAAAATACAGATATTTCCCCCAAAACAACTCAAGAGCCAGAGGGACCAGAAGAAGGTGTAGACTCCATTTGTGATTCAGTTCGATTGTCCAAAAAGTTGGACAAGTCAGAAGGCTCATAAAAAATCTGGGAGCGACCTCGAAATCGTGAAGGACGAGCAAAGGAAAACGGAATGTTCATGTCAAGAAGTCTTCCTCGCAGATTAAGAAAACCCTTCCGTCGGATGACCTTATCTATAGCAAAATCCTGGGATATGGCAATCCTATGGCCCTCCCAAGTGATCGCCTTAATTTTCCTCTTCTGCGCCAAAATTTGTTCACTGTGCTGATGACGCAATGATTTAAAAACCGCCGGTCTAGGATGAGGTGAAGACTTCGGCCTGAAAGTAGGAACTCTGTGTGCACGCTCTATTTCAAAGTCCCTCTGAAAGGAAATATTCAAAACAGTAGTGATCCAATTGAGCAGAAACTCTAGCATTGATGGCGCTATTTTCTCTGCATCCTCGGGTAAACCAAAGATACGTAGATTGCTTCTACGATTCCTGTCCTCCTGCTCCGTAAGATCTCTCCGTAAAGAAGCCAAGGAGCACTCCATGTTCCGCACGGATTTAGCCTGTTGGTGTGAGGTATCCTCCACTGCACTAATCCTTGATTCATCATTGGAGACACGAAGTGTTAAGGTCTTGAAGTCATTTCTAATTGCTGCGACTTCAACTTGAAGTAAGTCAGTATTGGTTTTAGTACTCTGCGCAATATCATGAACAGCATTGAGACAAAATAGAATAGCATCTAAAGTGGAACCAGAGTCCTTCGGTACAAGCTCTGGAGTAGGAGAAGTTTGCTTAGACCTTTTAGGGTTACCTTTAGAGTCCTTGGTTTTGGGAGAAAGACCCATATTGTCTGCCATGAGAAAAGGTAATAAAGCAAAAAAGAAGCCCTCAGCGTATAAGAGTCTCCACTGAGGCAACACCAGACACCACACGGTGAAAGAACAGCCGCCTGGGAGACAATAGGAAGAGCAATTCAGCACATAAAATATAACGCTGTTATTACCCCTCAACCATTAAGTCAAAGCAGGGCACACAAAGTAAAAGGGAAGGAATGCACATATTTTTGCTACACGGTCCATTTCTGTCCTTTCTCCCTGCGCTAGTGCCAAAAATATAATATTATATAAGGACAGTAAAGAAAGCGGAATCTTTAATACAGAGCGCAAACCTCCTAAAAGTGTGCATCACAGCTTGAAAACTATGCTCAGCTAATGTCAGATAAGACAACAATATGTCAAAAGTTCAAACATCACAGGAGCTGTGCGTCAACGTAGCATCCATAGCAGAAGCAAACTGCAGGAGAATCAGGAATTACTTGAAAAATCGGCAAACAGAAGAAGGTGCCCTTAAGTATTCCGCAGCAATAATGATATGGTGAAGTGCAAAGCGGAAATACAAAGAAATGATGACTAAGAAATATATTGAAAGGGCAATAGCAGGCAGCAGGCAGTACTTATCCTCAAGCGCCGTCATCATTCAAATATCGGTGTACATACCGCCATTTTGAGGAGCTCTTCTGAGGAAACAGTCACCACGGGAAATTCCGATCCAAAATGCGACGTAGCCTCACCAAAACTGCTCACAGTGCTCTCTGTGCATTCCGCAAGTAAAATCTGATATTTTGCGGGTAAAAAACGGGTGCGGTCACATAAATAAATGCACAACCTCCCGGCAGCGCGACGGAGTTTACAGGAAACGCGGCCATTCTGGCTGCGCGCAAGCCATGCCCTGTGTGCCATTAGTGTTTATCATAGGAGCTGTTCAAAAGATCAACAGTTTCAGAGCTTCACCAGTGCTACATTAATCGATTAGACATTGTAGGTATGGGAGTATTGTCAAACCTAACGTTGCTAAGACCACCATGCTTTACTTTGCATTAATACGGAAAACTAGTTAGAACTTATAATGGATCAGGAACCAAAGGCCCGATGTAGGTAATTCTAATTTACCACTTCTAAAATACCGAATCATACCGATTCAGTATTTAAGAAATGGTAAATTAGAGGGGGGGAAATGTAGGTAATTCAGAATCGGTAAATACCGAATCGGTAAGATTCGGTATTTACCGATTCTGTAAATACCGAATCGGTATCCCCCATTGATTCCTATGGGCCTTGAAGCCCATAGGAATCAATGTGGAATACCGAATTGGTATTTACGGATTCAGTAAATTCCGATTGTTGCAAGGGTGCAGGGGGTGTCACTTTGACACCCTCTAGCACCCCAATTCTGGATTTGTGTGCCATGTGTCACATTGCACAGGTGTGCATGCACAGATGTGCATGCACACCTGTATTCGGTATTTTACCACCCAATAGGATTGGGTGGTAAAATACCGATTCTAAAGGGTCTTTGGGACTCAGAAGAGTCCCACCTACATGTAGATTTACCGAATCAGTAAATATACCGATTCAGTATTTTACCGATTCGGTAAATTTACCGAATCGGTAAAATAGACCCCCTACATCCAGAAAAGCCATTTACCGGTCGTTAACGGCTGAATCGGCCGTTACCGGCCGGTAAATGTCGACCTACATCGGGCCCCAAGGTCCTTATTTACGGTGATTTGGCGTAGGGCAGTGCAGCAAGATAACTTGCTGCACTGCCCTAGACCAAAGTAAAGGGCAGAAATGCACCATATTTTTGCTATACTGTGCATTTCTGTCCTTTCTCCCTGCGCTAGTGCAGTTTTGGCTGCCTAGCACTAACATAAACCCTCTTCCACCATGGTGCAAGGGTTCCTGTGTTGTTGGCAGGAGCACCTTCCTACACTAAACAATCCTAACAGTTGTTTTCCTTTGTCTAAGTTGCTGCAGAATGCAGCACACATAGGGGCTTACTTATGAGTCACCTGCACCATAGGAGCAGATTACAGATGAGGAGATGATGCCACTCAAAGCCACTATGGCCCTAAGGCCCTGTCCGAAGCTTGCGTTGATTCTAGTCAGTCACTCTAGAATCTTAACACCCAGCACCCATGCAGCAGGCACGAGTCCGGCTCACTCCGAAACTGCAGCACTGCGTCATTGTGGATTTTACTGCTGAGCGGGGGCTGGTCAATAATTGATAGCCCTTTTTACGCTACCAGATTGATGGTACTGGAACCCAGTTGGCGGTCCCAAACACGGTGCTGCACATGCCGCAACAAGCAGCAAGTGCACACTTGCACTTACACGTAGCACATGTAATTAGTCACTGCCCAATCATGTCCAACCATGCTGTGCACACTTCATGCTCATTTGTTCAGCTTCCTGGCTCTGCCCCACAGCAGATATATACAATGTATCCAATCAAGGACTGTGCTGCCGGCTAGGGATCAACATAGCAATGAATGAGACTAGTTCTAACCCCCACCAAAGCCCAGCTTGCAGGCCATAATGTCTCCGCAGGAAGAGCTTTAGCATAACAATACAATGAAGCACTGATCACACTTACCTCGAAACCGGTCCGGTCCTCGGATGCTTGATTCCGTTCTGGGAAGGACATGGCTTTTGTAGTTCAGACTGGACTGTTCCCATGGGGCAACAGGGTCAGAGCTGATTTGCATATCGCCATTGTCTAACCCAGGGTGGTGTGGAGTGCAAAAAAACGATGGATTTGGGCCCAGATCTTTTGACTGGGGGAATGTGTGACATTGATCCACATTCGGTCCATCACTTGTTGTTTTTGCAATTGCCGCCCTAAGTGCGCTGGGGATGCCCAGACGTGGGTCCCAGGCACTCCACACCACTTGGAGTCAAGCTAGCCGGGCTGATGAGAGGTGTTACCTCGAAACCGGTCCGGTCCTCGGATGCTTGATTCCGTTCTGGGAAGGACATGGCTTTTGTAGTTCGGACTGGACTGTTCCCATGGGGCAACAGGGTCAGAGCTGATTTGCATATCGCCATTGTCTAACCCAGGGTGGTGTGGAGTGCAAAAAAACGATGGATTTGGGCCCAGATCTTTTGACTGGGGGAATGTGTGACATTGATCCACATTCGGTCCATCACTTGTTGTTTTTGCAACTGATCACACTGCGGCTT